>NW_007729774.1:37158-49154 GCF_000696425.1 Galeopterus variegatus | reverse complement strand
ATACAAACAAAGCTGTTTGTTTCCATTTGTGGAGGGGGCTTTAGGGAAAAAATAAAACCTCTGGGCATAATCTGGGCTATGCATAAAAAATATTGCTTTCAGTGAGCTGTGGGTTGCTGCCTGAGGGCCCTCATATCTGAGACTGGCCTATGCCATTGCATAATGATAATCCAAAGAGAGAGTGGCTGCTTATCTCCAAACGCTTCACCTTTCCAGAGACTCAAACCTACATTCGGTATTGCAGCCCTGAGCTAATAATTTGAGGATACATTTTCCAAAGAGTTTCTAAATATTTTGTTGTCTTTATAAGGATTTTTTTTAAAGTTTTTTCCTCTTTTAAAAAATTGAAATAGCTGTATTTTGAGTAGAAATTTGAAAACAGGAAGGTATCAAGAAACAAATAAAAGTCACCCTAAATGACAAAACTAAAGAGAACCCAAGTCCTAGTCAAGAAACATTGAAAAGCTAAAGATTAAAAAAAATATATATTAAATCCCACCATCATTAACATTAGGTGAAAGCCATTCTAGACATTTCTCTATGTATACATATAGTTGGATAGGTAGATGGACAGTAATATTATTTTTAAAATGTGATCATATTAGAATACTGCTTTAAAATAGTAAATTTACATTTAATTTTACCACAATTTAACAGAAGAAAAAAATGAAGTGAAATTTAAAAAATGCTGTACTTCAATTAAAAGTTTCTTTATCATAAAAGGTACTAAGCTCTAAAGAATCTCAGGATTTTTTTCTAATGCATTTTAAGAAACCCATGGGGGAAACTCAAATCAGGTTGGTAATTTATTTTAAATTCTGTGCTTAATAAGTTAGTTGATCTTAAGTTTTTCTTTTATCCTGTGCCCTTGGAATGAATTCTTAGCTAGAGATGGGTTAAATATGAGTCTCTCCTTTTGCAAGAGAGAGCACTAGTTTCATCACCTAGGAAAAGGAAGACAGACATTTCCAGCATTACGAACAAGTGCCCAGGTGTGAGTAACATTTCAGGACCCAGATTAGATAAAGAGTGACCAGGCTCTGATTCATTCTTCCTTCTCTCAGTTGCTTCTCAAAATAGTAGATACTCAATAAGGGCTGAAATTAACTAAAACCAGAGAAGGGTGATCTCTGAATTTTTCCTCCTATATGCCTCATATTTGACCTTTATCTGGTCTGTGGCGGAATCCAGGAAGGATCCAAGAAGATGTGGTTTTCCTCACTGGAAAATGGTAATAGAGTCATCCTGTTGACTTTTCATCAGCTGGTTAAAGATAACTATGAGTTAAATATCAACAAAGAAGAATGTGGTTCCATCCTAAGGCTTGTTTCCATTCGTGTAGACCCTTAGAGAGGGGGTGAACAATTACCAGCAGTGAGAGGGCAGAGAAGAGAAGCATCTGGCTCAGAGATTATCCAGGCAGCCCCTGAAATCTTGCAGGCCCAGGCAATCTCACAAAATAAAATTACCACCAGAGAAGTCAGCAGTCACTATCTGGCCATAGCAACCGGGTTCAGAAATCAAAGAACACCAGCCATGTCATTATAGGATCCTGTATTCTTCCATGCTTGTTTGAGATGGCAAGTATTTAACAGTTTAGCATTGGGTCACCAGGGTTTTTCTAAGAGACATAAGATTTTTGTTACAATGGCTGGGAAATCCAGTATGAAATTACAACTTTGTTTCTTTGGTTTTTTGTTTTCCAAATAACACTATGGGACCTTCCTATTCAAAAACATAAAAAAATTATAAAAATCTCTTTTCAGCACAAGGCTTATGAGACCAACCTTAGAAGAGTAACTTCCAATTTCAATAGCAACATTATTAAATTTATTAAATTCTTGGTTTCAGTGAAAATGAGCTGCGAGCAAATGCCATGGGTAGAAAGATCAACAGCGTGGTCTCTGGGAGGCGCAATGCCTTAATTATATTAAGTGGATAATTGCATAACAACGATGTAGTAATGCTATTAAACAATGGGCACATTGTCTGTTCAAAATGAGGAAGTAAACAGTTTCCAGTGTTGCTATCACAAGTTCCCTAAACACTTATTGAACTTATGGGGACATTAAGTTTTATAACTTTATCCAGAGATTTGGATTTATCTAATGCTAAATGGACAAAAAGGTAGAAGAAAAAGTAGAAATCAAGTGATATTTCTTACTCCATTTCTGTGGTGTTCTCACTTGTGTCCTTTGTACTTGTATAATTGGGGAGTCATTTGCGGAAATTGGGACAAAGTCAAAATCAAAAGTATTCAATCTTTAAGTCACTTAATGAATATTCATTGAGGGACTAGATGGTTCTCAAAGATAACTCTCATTTAAAATGGAAAATACATGATCTCAACTTTGAAGATTTTAAATTTTGTTAGGTGGAATTAGAACAGCCTTTATTCTAGGACTAATTTTTCCCCACTCTTGAGGACATAACCTTTTGAATGCTTAATTTGATATCCCATTAATTACAAAGTCTTTCCACTTTAATTGGTGGGAATATGTTCCTGTTCCCATGTGATCTCTGAGGATTGAACCCTCAGGTGGTTCTTTCTCCAGATGTGCATAGAGAAACCCTCAATAATGTGCTGATCGCAATTCAGCTGAAGACTCAAAAGGACCCCTCTGCTCATCTTCCCATGTCTCTTTCTTCTGTTGGAAATCCGCCTGCAAACTCTAGCTGTCTGGGCCTCCTCGGACTCCTATCTCTGTTTCTTCAACTCTTGGACTCTACCAGGCTACTCCTGGGTTCCCTGAGCTTTAGGCTGGAATCTCTCTCCAGGTAGTAAGCTGGGGAAACCACACGGACCACTTCTTTGTTTCCTACCTCTTAGGTCATTGTCCTATGCTGCCTGATGTCCAGTGTCTGAAAGTCATTGTTTTTATATATTTTGTCCATTTTCTTAGGTGTTTCATGGGGGAGGATAAATCTAGTCCCTGCTACTCTGTCTTGGCTGGAAATAAGCTTGCAGATTTTAAATTAGAAAATATTCTTTATGTCTCCATTAAAAATTGTTCATGACTCCAAATACATGTCTTTTACACTGGTGAGTTGGTTTACCATCTTCAGCATTAGGGGAGGACAGTCAAGAGAGGTGTCAGAGGGAGTTGGCAGGATTCCTTAATGGTACTACAGATCTCTCTGCAGAATTACTTAGCTACAGGTTGATTACTATGACGAATAGCTCTGGTCTTGAATTTGACTTCTCATATAGATAAAATAAAATCTAATTTGCAGATGGAACTTACAAACTTCATTTTATTCGGTCTCTCTCTTTTCTATCTTTCTTTTTTTAATAGCTGCATCTTTGGGGCACATAGTAGGGTTACCTTTAGGATATACAAACATTAGCAGATTTGTGAGTGTAAATGCAGGCCACTTTATTCTAGGCTTGTGCTTTGCCTTATCCAGTTTAAAAAATAATTCCTAGCTCACAGACCTTGAAGAAATTAAAATAGTATCAATAAAAATAGGTCCTGAGAAAATACTTACATTTTTTTTCAACTACTACTCCTCTTTATAAGTCAATGTATCATTTCTTTTTTCGTACAGTTAACCTGATGTCCATTCTGTTTTATAAAACCTATGCCAACTAACCCACTAATATTGATATTCTATTTTTTAGTTCTTATGTATGTTAAGTACTCAGGTTTTGCCAAGTTATTTATGAGTTTCTTGCAGGGTCCCTATATTCTTCGTGTGTGTGTGTGTGTGTGTGTGCGCGTGCGCGTGCGTGCGTGCGCACTGCGTTTCTCTTAGCCCACTGCTCAGTTGAGAGTAGATGTTTGATAAATATTTTGTTGTCTTGAAATCAATTCTAAGTATTGAAAAAATGGATATGACTCCCTTCCCCACTGCTACTACTACCACCAAAATCTCCTTAATAGTTCAGGAAATAATTGCTTGTGAAGGGCCACACAAGAAGCTAGGTATGAAATGAAAATTGGGCCTCAGAGTTTCAAACTCATAATCCTAAACTCAAAACAAGAGGCCACACAGCCTCTGTCTATATAATTAGATTAAGAAAGCATTCAGAAAAGCAGAGCTGCTTTTGTCTTGAAGGAAAGTTTGTGACTGTGTATTCTTTGTAGAAAGTAAAGACTATGGATCTCATTAAAATGTCCCCGTCCCCAGCACGCTGGGGATACGAGCAGTCTACACAGTCCAGCAGGGGAACATATACCTCAGGGTCTGGGAGAGAAATCTCATCTGTTCTTCCTTGGGTGGAAGGCTCTACTGCTCTGTAGTGGTTGGTTGTTTTGTTGTGTGTGGACAGCTGAGAGTCATTTCCTCATCTTTATTCCAAATGAAGGCAGACACTCCCTTTTCATTTTTGAAAAGTCATCTGTGTGAGAAGGGGCGAGCGTGTTTACCCAGTGGGCTTGGAGCCAGTCAGAGGCCGCCCACTTTTCTTGATCCTCCCCCCTCTTCGTTTCCCAATCTCCCCTGCTCTAAGATGGCCAGATATGAAAAGTTGCCAGTCGGGATGCCAGAACTTCAAAGGGATCTATCACGAGTGCACACAAAGCCTCGTTTGTTCAGCGCTTGGATGGAGATGCCAGTGGATTCCAGGCAGCCACAGAATCAGAGGTTTGTCTTCCCTCAACTTCTTGCCTGCACCATCGGGCTGATGGAGAAGCCTTTCTTCTCATCCTGTGGCTTCAGTGTATTGAGGATGGCCGTGGATAGAGGGGCCTTTTCAACCTTCACTTGATTCCATTTTTAAAGGGACAAATAGGGTCATCTCTGCTTCTGGAATTAATTACACAATAGGCTATCTCAAAAAAAAAAATTCTATTGGTCATTAAAAACCCTAATATCATTAATCATAGATTTTTAAAGATGAACACGATAGATAACTAGCAATATGGAATGGTCTAGTTTTTGTATGTCATTAAGACATTTTATCAGTGTACTTCCCAAACATAAATCCTCAGATGTTCCACATAAGGCATACAATCCTAGTTGGAGTACATGAGATTCTACTCTTAGCATTAATTCCTTTGCTAAAAGTTTACTTTAAGAATTCAAACAGTCCTGGGAAGATAGTGTTAAGTTGTTAGCAGTTATCAGTGGCTAAGAGGCATTTGAGTAGTAAGGACTCAGATATCGAATGCTGGGAAACTAATATTATTGTTAGGAAAATATCTGGTCACATTGTCACCCACTGTCCTTTGGAAGACAAACCAGTTTTTTCAAATGATATTCAAGCAGTCCCCCATTTGAGAAAAAGGGCCATGGATAAAGAAGAGAAGATAGTAACTGAAAGATGAGAGTTTCTAGGCTGAAGAACTAAGCATAGACAAAACCCTGGTTATTTGTAGGTGTAACTAACTGGAAACAAATATTCCAGAACCTACTAAGATTTGAGGACTTATATTGGCAAAGAGACCCGATACTTGGTCTACAGTTAAACCCTTTAAGTGAACATTGAGTACTTGTTGGAAGTGGGTTATGAAAGCTGTGCAGGACCCAAAATGTCATACCCTTTAGGATATGGTTTAACATGTCCATAGATAATAGTACAGACATGGGTGAATCTCCCAGGAGAAAAAGCCAAAAGTCACAGAAAATGGATGAGAGCATTTACCTAGAAAGCAGAACCAGAGGTTACTAAGGGGCCAACCAAGGAACTTACTTGACTGCTGGGGATGGGCCTCTTTTCAACTCCACCCAGCTGGATTTTATAATTGATTGGGCCAGTGAGTGTATGTGTTTGCCATTCTTCCTATTTCTATATGGGAGGTTTTTTTTACAGTTGTGTTCCTTTTCTGCCAGAGTGTATCAAGTGTGTTGGAGGCAGGCTTTTCTTAGTTTATAGGTCACCAGACTATGGGAACAGTATCTTGACCTGGTGGAGAGAACTGTACATCACCCAGAAATTCTGGACTTTGAGCTGGAAGCAGTAACTGGGGAAGACTTTGAGTTGTCCCCACTGGAGAGGAAGTGTGTTCTTTTTGTAGGAAAGAAGTACACGTGGAAGGAGCTGAATATCTAAAAGCACAGACCATAACAAATCCCACTGGTTACCTCCCCCAAATCTGTGTTTTCTCTTCTTCTCAGTTATAAAGCCCCAAATTCATTTTGAGGATCTATTTGCTCAGCTAAAGGATTATATTTCTCAGCCTCCCTTACAGCCTTGTGACAGGTTTTGGCAAAAGAGCTGCAAGAGGAAGTATTATACTATACTTCTTTAAAAGAGAGAACTGAGGCTCTTCTTTTTTTCCCCTCAATCCTGTTTCCTGGAATGTGGATGTCATGGCCAGCACTCTAGTTGCTATTTTGGGTGATGAGGATGAGACTCCTCACTGTAGAAATATTGGAATGAAAGATCACAGAAGGTAAAGCACTGACGAATTCAGGAAACTGCCAAATCAGCCTTGAATTATCAGCCTCCATGATTCTTTTACATGATAGAATAACACCTTTTGAATTTAAGCTACTGTTAATTTGGGTTTTCTTTCATATGCAGCTGAACCTAATTTTGATAGGTGTAAAATTCTATTCAAATATGAGGATATCGTTAACATTATGAGTCAGGGAATGTGTCAGAAAGAGTGGATGCATCAATACAGAAATAAAGTAAAAATTATTTTATTCATTTAAAAAATACTCTTGATAATGGGGTTAGAAAGTATTTTATTCCGATATGAACTATGCTACTATAACCTTGCCCATCCCTATGATTCTAAAATCTTAAGTCTATATGGGAACAATACCTTGCCATATTCACAGAGACCTATGAGGTAATAGCTACATCAAGGATCTTGCTGAAAGGACAGTAGCAGTCTGAATTATTTGTACCATATGACTCCACCTATTGCAACACAACTAATTGGAACTAAAGTGGAAAACTAACCAATGCCTTCAATACATAGGCTGGTTAGTGACCTGCAATTGACATGTTCTGGTATGAAAAGAAGATCCAGGTCAATCGTTATCTCTGTCAGAAATTTGAACTAGGAAAACAAGATAGGTATCAGTTACCGGTGGAAGCTAAAGCTAAGGTCAGCAGAAATGGTCAGAGTTAGATTATGATGGCCACGTATAAGCCAAGAGTAGAGGATGGCAGACACCATTAATGAACAAAAGCTTAGGTGAATAAAGGACATAGGGTGGAAGATGAGGAGGCAGCTGAAAATAGTACGAGAAGAGAGGAGGCACATAGAGAAGAGATGGAGAGAATTACTGAGAGGCTTACCAATGGCAGAGATATTTGGACTTCTGTTAATGAACAAAAGCTTAGGTGAATAAAGGACATAGGGTGGAAGATGAGGAGGCAGCTGAAAATAGTACGAGAAGAGAGGAGGCACACAGAGAAGAGATGGAGAGAATTACTGAGAGGCTTACCAATGGCAGAGATATTTGGACTTCTGTTACTGACGTCCCTGCAGCTGTTGAGTCATCAGTTCTTATTTCCATATGGCAAGGTAAGACTGCGTTCTTGGGTTTCCTGCCTCCTCCATCTCTTGCTGCACCCTCCCCCCCATCTATCCTAAATACAACACATTATTCAAATCTCTTTCTTTTATCTGAAAGAGCCTAATTAGAACAATTGGGGTATAAATAAATCCTTATATATCTCATTGCCCCAAACATAATGTTTTTCTATGACTAGGAACTAATGTACCTAATTTTAAATTATTTGAATCCTATTTAATTTTGAAAAGGGTTGAATTGAGGCAATTTATCATATTAAAACCAATGTCATGGAAGATAGTTAAAATAAGGTTAGAAGGAAGAAAAAGATATAGCAAGAACCTAAAGGGAGGTAAGAATTTTAATGATGAAAATAATAGTCTTTATTGAGCACTTTCAGGTTGGTCATAAGCACTTTATGTATATATATCATCATCATCATTATCATCATCATCATCATCATCATTGTATTCACAGCATCTTATCAAGTAGATGTTCTTATTCCCACTTTACAGATGAGAACATTGAGGCTACCAAGGTTACATGTTTTCCATGGCTATTGAATGGCAGAACTGGGTATTTGATCTAGGCTGTCTGTCCCTAAATCTACATTCCATCTGCCCCTGAATCACTATATTGTATGGATAAGTAGCTCCAAGCTGTGGCAAAGTTCACATGGATGGCACCTGCAGGGCTGCTGTNATGGTCAGAGTTAGATTATGATGGCCACGTATAAGCCAAGAGTAGAGGATGGCAGACACCATGAATGAACAAAAGCTTAGGTGAATAAAGGACATAGGGTGGAAGATGAGGAGGCAGCTGAAAATAGTACGAGAAGAGAGGAGGCACATAGAGAAGAGATGGAGAGAATTACTGAGAGGCTTACCAATGGCAGAGATATTTGGACTTCTGTTACTGACGTCCCTGCAGCTGTTGAGTCATCAGTTCTTATTTCCATATGGCAAGGTAAGACTGCGTTCTTGGGTTTCCTGCCTCCTCCATCTCTTGCTGCACCCTCCCCCCCATCTATCCTAAATACAACACATTATTCAAATCTCTTTCTTTTATCTGAAAGAGCCTAATTAGAACAATTGGGGTATAAATAAATCCTTATATATCTCATTGCCCCAAACATAATGTTTTTCTATGACTAGGAACTAATGTACCTAATTTTAAATTATTTGAATCCTATTTAATTTTGAAAAGGGTTGAATTGAGGCAATTTATCATATTAAAACCAATGTCATGGAAGATAGTTAAAATAAGGTTAGAAGGAAGAAAAAGATATAGCAAGAACCTAAAGGGAGGTAAGAATTTTAATGATGAAAATAATAGTCTTTATTGAGCACTTTCAGGTTGGTCATAAGCACTTTATGTATATATATCATCATCATCATTATCATCATCATCATCATCATCATTGTATTCACAGCATCTTATCAAGTAGATGTTCTTATTCCCACTTTACAGATGAGAACATTGAGGCTACCAAGGTTACATGTTTTCCATGGCTATTGAATGGCAGAACTGGGTATTTGATCTAGGCTGTCTGTCCCTAAATCTACATTCCATCTGCCCCTGAATCACTATATTGTATGGATAAGTAGCTCCAAGCTGTGGCAAAGTTCACATGGATGGCACCTGCAGGGCTGCTGTTGGTGAAGCTGACAGCCCAAGCCATATCACAGGAAACCCCAGGAAATGTCCTGGGTCTGGACCTGAGACCAGTAGAGGAAATTCTTAGGAAATTCTGTAGAAGAGGGCAAATGGGCCTCAGGAAATGCTCATTTCACACTCCCTTAGCACCTAGGAACTTAAGGTAGAATTGAAACCATTGTTAACACAGAGGAGAGGCAATAGTCTTTTAATTACAATATGGACACTGGATCTAGCTATGCTGCTCACTGCAAGTATGAGTTTAGACAAGTGACTTACGCTGTTTTCCTCTGCTTCCTTATCTGTAAAAGGGAATTTCATTCAAAAAAGATTTCATATGTATTTCACAAGACTGTTATGAGGAGTGAATGATTTAATACAAGGAAAGCCCTTGAAAAAGTACCTGGCAGATAGAAAGAGCTCAGTGAATGTTGGTGGTAGTAATTATAGTTCTTTTCCCTTTCACTGTCTGTAGCTGTCAGGTCCAGGGACAGAAGGTTTCATTGGATACTGGTAGGGCTGGAATGTGGGTGCCTCGGAGTAATGAGACTGATCTTCATCCCCTCAGACATGAGTGATTGACACTGTTAATAAAGCCGGACCTGTCTCGCCCTGGCTCAAGTTCTTTACCACAATCTTAAATGACAGTAGCAACTGACGTCAATGCCAAGCACTTAAACACTTTGCATATATCATGACCTTTACAACAACCTGACAAGGTAGTTGCTATTGGTATCCTCACTTTACAGGTAAGAAAAAAGTAGAACTCTTTTAAAGTTATAGCATTGAAAAAAAGAGGCATTTGCTCCACTAGACCGTATCTGAGCTTCTGTGAAAGCTGCCAAAGGAAGAGGTTGTTTGTTTTTGTTTTATTTAGTTTTGTTTTGACAAATTAGCTCATAACTGACCACACAGATTGGTGCCACAAGCATATCAGAATGAAAAGCTCAATGAAAGTACATACACTGGCATACGAGACCCAGTTAACATAAAATCATTGATTGATGTTTACTGAAAGTATAATGACTGGGTTAGCATGGACCATTTCCTTCCTCCTCAAACTGTCTGCTTCCTTTGGGTCTTCATTTTACTACTCAACCACAAAAGTCAACTCAGCTTTAGAAATAGGAGGAGTCCTAGAAGTGAATGAGACCAAAGTAGGCACTGCAAATGTATCAGGTATTTCTTCCATTCACACCTTTCTACAGATGAAGTAGACCTGGTCACCATGCTTACCTGGTCACCATGCTTACCTGGTCACCATGCTTATATCACACCTCTTTTTTAGTGGAATACTATTATTACCTCATTTTATAGAAATTGTATAAATGATCTATTGCTACAGTAATGCTGCATAACAAATGATCCTGAAATTCAGTGGCTTAAAACAGTAAGTACTGATTTGGGTGTAGTTTGTGGGGAATCGGTTTCTGCTGAAGCTTGGATTGGCTGTGCTCACTCACATTTCTAGAGATTGGCTGGTTGTCAACTGATCTGGACTGGCTTTCTCTGGGAGAACGGGGATTGTTCCCTGTATCTCTAATCTTCCAGCAGGCTAACACAAGCATGTTCTTATATTATAGCAGAGGTGCAAGAGAGACGGCAAGACCAATCATGCACACACTTTTCAAGACTCTGCTTTTGTACTATCAGTTAATGTTCCATTGGCCAGAGTAAGTCACATGGCCAGCCTATATTCAAGGGATTGGGAAATGAATTAGATTCTAAATCTTTAGTAAGAGAAATTCCCTGGATACAGGAAAGAGTGATGAATTAGAATCATCATTGCAATTTCCACAGGTGTCTTTTTCTTAAGGGAAACTACTCTCAAAAACATTGTTTTTTAAATTTAGTTTTTATTTTTATTAAAACTACATATATATCCAAAGAAGCATCAAATGGTTCAATAAGACTTATGTGGTCCCCTAACAATTCCAACTCTTTTGGCAGTTTCTTTTTGTTAACCTCCATAATTCTTCAAAATACTTGCATTGCTACTTCTTGACTTTTTAATTTTAGAAATTGCCTATTGACTTCTTGCTGGGAAAGATTCACATTTACCTCTCTTTCACTGCTCTCTCCCACCCCTCACCAGACACATGCGTGCTTCCCATGCTCCTACCCTTTCTATATTGTTTCATAATTTTTCTTAGATTATTTTTCAGTACTTAAATTATTGAGACTTTATAAACACTATCCGTAGTTGATCTATATAGTAAACTATAATTATTTTCTATTGTCACACAATTTTTATTGTCTCTGAAGTTAAATCATTGTCTTATTTTTCTTTGACTCTCTACTACTTATCGCTAATTTAGATTCAATTCATTTTTAATTGTGTAAATAATCTTCCTATTTGTTCAAACATGTTGCAATTCTCTCAGTTTCACCTTCATAGAGATCTCTCTCCCAGAGTTGTTGACCTGTTCCAACTGGTGTGACTCTATGCCTGTTGCCATTCTGAGGGCTTTTCACCTTCATTCCGGAGCTCAGTATTTCCTCAGTATTTCCTAGACCCCACCTTCCTATTGCTTGCATGATTCCCTCACTTGATGGAGTGCATCCTTCTATACCTTCCTGAAAAAGTAGTTAGGAAATATATTTTTACCCTAAATATTTTACTACACACTCTTGTCAGTATATAAAACAGATTAACCTTGTAAAAATAAACACAAATTTAGAGAGGTAGGTATTGAAGATGAACAATAGTGGAAATTTATAAAATGTTATTTTTTGTTATATGGCTAAGCTTTTATGCACTCTCAAAATGAACTCTCTTTTGACTTGTAGTGATATGTTTTTTCCTCAACATTTTACAGTAAAATTGTTCAAATATGAAAATTTGGAAAGATGGTAAAGTGAATAGTTGTCTCCATCTACCTAGGTTAAACACATGTGCATATATATATATATATATATATATA
>NW_007729774.1:31020-36464 GCF_000696425.1 Galeopterus variegatus | reverse complement strand
TATATATATATATTCATACCTTTTTTTTGCTGTGCTATTTGAAAGTAAGTGGTTGACATTCTGAAATTTACACCTACATATCTCAGCATCCATTTCCTAAGAATAAGAATAATTTATAACAAAAACACTATCCCTTTCACACATCTAAGCAAATCTCGTGTAGCTCCATATTCAAACTTTCACAATTATCAGAAAAAATGCCTTTTATATCTATTTTGTTAATAAGAAAAACAACAAATCTAGGTTTGTGCATTGCAATTCATCATGTATTTTTAGGTTCTTTTAATCTAGAAAAATTTTCTTCTTAAAAATATTTTTAATTTGCCTACAGCCAAATTAACTTTTTTGGTATATAGGTCTGTGAGTTTTAACACGTGTTGGTTCATGTAATCAGCACCACAATCAGGATACAGAACAGTTTTATCATCTCAAAGCATTTCCTCATTACACCCTTTTGTAGTCAATCCCTCCCTCTGCCCATAATCCTGGATCACCATTGATGCCGTTAATTCTTGCCAGTGGGTGACTGTCCTAGAGTTTTCTTTTTACAGAATGTCAAATAAATGGAACCATAAAGTATGTAACCTTTTGTAATTGATTCTTTCACTCAGCATAACAAATTCATGCTTCATTCATGTTTTTGTGTGTCAATAATGCTTTCCTTTCTTTATATACCATTATATAGGCATACCACAATATTCTCTATCCATGTACTCAATGGGTTATTTCCAGTTTCTAGTGATGATAAATAATGTCACTATAAACGTTCATATACCAGTTTTTAGGTGAACATAAGTTTTTATTTCTCTAGAGTAAATATCTAGACATGGCTAGCTAGGTCATGTGATACATATATGTTTAATTTTTAAAGAAACTTCCAAACCATTTACCAAAGTAGCTATACAGTTCTGCTCCCCCACCAGCAATTTATGGGAGTTCCAGTCGCTCAGTTCTTGGCTTTGATTTGCATTTCCCTAATAACTAATGATGTTGAACATCTTTTTATATGCTTATTTGCTATCTGTATATCTTCTTAGTGAAGGGTCTGTCCAGGTCTTTTGTCTATATTTTAACTAAATTATTTGTTTTCATATTGTTGACTTTTAAGAGTTCTTTATATATTCTAGATAAAAATCCTTTTTCAAACATATGATTTGTAAATATTTTCTCTCTCTCTGTTCTTTGTCTTTTGATTGTCCTACCAAAGCATTTCAGAGGGCAAGTTTTAATTTTGATGAAGTCCAATTTATCAATTATTTGTTTTCTTGAATTGTGCTTTTGGTGTCTGAAAACCCTTTGCATAATCCAAAGTCATGAAGATTTTCTCTTGTATTTTCATTCCTATTTGACATCTTATTATCTGGTTTGTTAGTTTAAATAGCATAATTTTACTTCTTCTTTTAATTATACAACAATCAATGACTATATTCTTCTTTCCTCTTTCTCTTTCTATCTTTCCCATATATTTTACAGATGCATTTTTTCTACTTTGCCAGAACATGTAATGTTTATATACTATTCTTCCACCTATACCTCCAACCTTGTTTTAGTTATAGATCTCCAGTTAAACATATTAAATGTTCATTACCAGTACTTTTTCCTGATGTTTCTCCTGTTATTTCTCAGCTGGATGAAGCTCATCCTCTAGAAGATTTCTTGTGAAAAGTTTATAAGTGCAGTATTTCCTGAGTTCTTCCACTTTTAAAACTATTTTGCTATAGCCTTGATACTTGAAGTTCAGCTTAGATATAAAATCTTGGGCTTTCATTTTCTTTCTTTAAGTTTCTTGAAAACACTGATCTACTGTCGCCTTTCTTTGTAAGGTGCTCTTGAGAATTTTGGTTAGCCTAATTGTCTTTTCTTATATCTAATTTGTTCTTTTATGCCTGGAGGGCCTGTGGCTTTCTTTTTTCCTACTATTTTTAAAAGTCTGATATTTTGCAAGGCTATGTTTCAAATTTGATCATCCTCAGTAAAATTTTTGTGGGACACAGGAGGCCCTTTTAACATATAGATTTAGATATTCTTGGATAATAGGTTTAAATATTAGTTCTGTTCCACTGATTTATCTTTCTTCTTCAGGGATTCCAATTATAAGTATGTTAGATATTTGTCTGTCTTACACTTCAACGTTTTTCTCTCCAACTTTCATTCCTTATCTCACTTTTATTTACTTGACTTCTTTCTTGCATTTAATCAATATTCCTTAATAATGTTTCATTTGAGTCTATTTTTCTTTGAATACCTTGTAATTTATTCTTTATTTTCAGGATGTTTTGTCTTTGTAATTTCTTTCCTGAGTTTTATCAACTCATTGCATTTCTTCCATTTTTGAGTATTTCTGTGCTAACTTTTTGCATTTTTATTATAAATTTTATATCTATATCTAAATACTTGTGTGAAGGTGTTTAATTACAATTTGAGGTTGTATTACAGTTTCTTCTGTCTTATGGTTGTGTGCAGGAATTTTTATAATATGTAATATTTTTATTTATTTATGTATGTATGTGTGTATGTATTTTACAATACCTGTGTAGAGAGTAGGTTTGTTTTGTTTCTATTCTTGTGCATTTTGATGATGGGCTTTCTAGGTCAAGAGTGACTATAATAAAGTTTTAATAAATAATTTTTGGGGTGGTGGGTGGTGGTAGATGGGAAAGGAAAAGGGTTTACAGGTCCTGTAAGAGTTTTTATTTCTGCACGCTCCTTACTGCCTTCTTTCCCTTTACTGCCACATCTCTGAGGGTGTATCTCCTCTCTTCTGTTTTCCTTCCTTTTCTCAGAAGCAATGCTTCTTCAAAATTGCCAATTTCCGACTCACTCACTGTAGCTGTTGCCGTGAACTGTTTATCCAGTTCCAGAACTGTGTTCAATATTTTAGTACTTAGTATTGCACTTTTTTTCTCTAAGGGTGATTTTGTCTGTGTTTCATTTAAAAGTCCCCTGTTTCCTTTCTTCTTTTACATGAAGTTTTTATAGGCTTCCTCTGCACTCTTCCCAATCATAGTGTTGAAGCTGAGGTACAAGATCTTTGGGAATTGGTGTTTGTATCTCTATATAAAGGGGAATTGAAGTTTACAGTGTTTTCGGTCTCCTAGTCATCTTGAAGATGTGGGTCAAGTGTGATTTGATTTGTGCTTCTTTTTACCCTCTTCCTACCCTTCCTCCTCCCCCTGCCCCCCTACTTCTTTAATTTGTGAAGAGATTCAGATTCAGGAAGCCACTCCCTTGGCCAATTAGAATGCCTACTTTCACATTTAGTTAACACTTTAGGTATATAGTTCTTCGTTGGAAATCATTTTCCTTCTGTTGTCTTCAACATCTAGTGCTGATATTGAAAAGCTGAAAGCTAATCTGATTCTCAGTCTTTTGTAAGCGATGTAATTTCGCTCACTGGAACTTTTAGTATTTTCTCTTTTCCCCCAATTTTTTGCATTTTCAAGGTGAGTGCCCTGCTGTGAGTTCTTTTTCCTTAATTGTTTGGGTTATTAGATGAGGCATCTCAGTCTGGAAACTTATGTCCTCCAATTCTGGAATAATTTTAAAAATTATTTCATTCATAATTTTATTGACTTTTTTTTTACTCCCTTCCCTCTCCACTGGAATCCTTATTACCCAGATGTTGGACATGCTAAATAAATACTGTAGTTTTCCTCTTTAGCCTCTTATTAAAAATTATTTCATTCATAATTTTATTGACTTTTTTTTTACTCCCTTCCCTCTCCACTGGAATCGTTATTACCCAGATGTTGGACATGCTAAATAAATACTGTAGTTTTCCTCTTTAGCCTCTTATTTCCTTTCTTTCTCTCTTTCCATTCCCTCCTATCCTTCTTTTCTCCCTCCCCTTTCTGATAGTTTTTATTTATTTATTTATTTTAACTTTATCTCCTAGTCTTTAATTCTTTTAAGTTTTAAATTTATCTCTCTCTATATATTTTATTTTATTTTTATTTTAACTTCTCAATATACATTGTATTTATTTTTGTGTCCCTTTACCCATTCCTCTCCCCCCCACTCTTCCCCCCACTACATCATATCTGTTCACGTGTCTTAACAAGTTCAAGGAATTGTTGTGATTGTTATGTCTTCTTCCCCACCCATGCTTTATTTGTTTGTTTATTTATTTATTTATTTATTTTTAGCTCCTTCGAATAAGTGAGAATGTGGTATTTCTCTTTCTGTGCCAGACTTGTTTCAGTTAATATAATTTTCTCTAAAAGTCCATCCATGTTGTTGCAAATGGTAGTATTTCATTCTCTTTTATAGCAGAGTAGTATTCCATTGTGTAGATATATCATGGTTTCTTTATTCACTCATCTGATGATGGACATTTGGGCTGGTTCCAATGCCTGGCTATTGTAAATAGTGCTGCAATAAACATGGGAGTGCAAGGTATCCCTTTGGCATGATGATTTCCATTCTTCTGGGTATATTCCCAGCAGTGGAATAGATGGGTCATATGGTAGATCTATCTGTAATTGTTAGAGGAACCTCCATACCATTTTCCATAAAGGCTCCACCATTTTGCAGTCACACCAATAGTGTATGAGAGTTCCTTTTTCTCCACAACATCATCAGCACTTATCATTCTGTCTTTTGGATATTAACCATCCTAACGGGAGTGCGATGGTATCTCAAAGTGGTTTTGATTTGCATTTCCTGAATGCTGAGTGATGTTGAGCATTTTTTCATGTGTCTGTTGGCCATTTGTACATCTTCCTTTGAGAAATGCCTATTCAGCTCCTTTGCCCATTTTTTTAAATTGGGTTATTTGTTTTTTTGTTGTAAAGTTGTTTGAGTTCCTTGTATATTCTGGATATTAATTCTTTGTCAGATGTATATTTTGTAAATATTTTCTCCCACTCTGTTGGTTGTCTTTTCACTCTTTTGTTTCTTTTGCTGTTTAGAAGCTTTTTAGTTTGATATAATCCCCCTTTGGTTGCCTGTGCTTTTGGGGTCATATTCATGAAGTCTGTACCCACTCCTACTTACTGGGGTGTTTCCCCTATGTTTTCTTTAAGGAGTTTTATTGTTTCAGGATGTATATTTAATTCTTTAATCCATTTTGAGATGATTTTGGTATATGGTGAGAGATATAGGTCTAGTTTTATTCTCTGACATATGAATATCCAGTTTTCCCAGCACCATTTGCTGAAGAGGCAGTCTCTTCCCCCATGTGTAGACTTGCTGCCTTTGTCAAAGATCAGATGGCTGTAGGTGTATGGATTGATTTCTGGGTTCTCTATTCTCTATTCCATTGATCTGTGTGTCTGTTTTTATGCCAGTACCATGCTATTTTGATTATTATAGCTTTGTAATATAGCTTAAAGTCAGGTAGTGTTATGCCTCCAGCTTTATTTTTTTTTTGCTCAGAATTGCTTTGGCTATGCATGGTCTTTTGTAATTCCATATAAATGTCTGGATAGTTTTTTTTTTTTTTT
>NW_007729774.1:16542-30057 GCF_000696425.1 Galeopterus variegatus | reverse complement strand
CTCTTTAATTTCTCTCAACAGTGGTTTGTAGTTCTCAGCATAGAGATTTTTCACATCCTTGGTTAACTTTATTCCTAAATATTTGATCTTTTTGGTGCCTATTGTAAATAGGCTAGCTTTCTTGATTTCTTTTTCTGCATGTTCACTGTAGGAGTATAGAAATGCTACTGATTTTTGTGTGTCAATTTTGTATCCTGCAACTTTGCTGTTTTTGTGTGTCAATTTTGTATCCTGCAACTTTGCTGAAATCATTTATCAACTCTAGGAGTTCTTTTGTAGAGGTGTTAGGCTGTTCAATGAATAGGATCATATCATTCACAAACAGGAACAGTCTGAATTCATCTCTTCCAAGGGAGGGTGGGTCTGTTCCACAGCTGGCTCCTTTGCTGGCCTGGTTGTGGATGACGGTGCGGCAGGGCTGAGGTCCATGGCCCATCATCATCTTCAGACCACCAGCTTAAGTTTTAAATTTTGATCATAATATTTTAAATTTGATAAGTTAATTTGAATTATTCTTTCTATTGATATTTTCAAATAAATTTTTATTCTTGTTTTATGGATGTGATAGCTTTCCTTACTTTACTGAGTAATAATAATTTTTGTGAAACTTTACTTCCCTGCACTATCACAATCATCTCTAAATTACTTTTTCTTTTGGCTGACTTTGCTTTTTGTCTTCCATGTTTGAGTTTTGCCTTAAAAGTGTTGGAATCTTTGGTTTGAATTTTTATGTTAACAAGTGTGGCACTAAGGGGGTGATTGCAGGCTGGGTATTTTCATGAGACTTGTTGAATATAGGCTTCTCACGAGGAGGGTATGATTTTGTTATTTTTATTGGGAAAACACCTGATATAATAATTATTAATATTTTTTCTTGAGATGTATTCCTGAGGTGAAAATTTTCCAATGCCTCACTGTACAGCCATGAAATGAACAATCTAACCAACTGCACCCACCATATTGATGAATTTCACAAACATAACTATGGATTGAAAGAAGCAAGACACAATGGAATTCATACTGTCTGGTTCCATTTTTATAAAGTTCAAAATGTTGCAAAGCTAAATGTGTTGGTTATGAATGCGTTCATAAGTGGTACAATTTTTAAAAAGAGGTCTTAGTTGAGGATTTCCTGAAAGCAGAGCACAAGTAAAAGGCTTATGGCCAATAGTTTCCACGGGAAGAGATTGTAGAAAGCAGGATAAGGGAGTAGGGAGACTGGGGAGGGAAGGAAGACAGGCCAGTATAAGTGTGTATTTCCCAGGGTACTGCTGAAAGCAGCAGATTATAGTACACCAGGACCTCTGAGGACTGGACAGATGCCTGCTGGGATTATCTGTCTGTTGGGATAGTTACTCACCGGCTCCTATTCTCCCTTGTTAGGGGGTTGTACCCAGAGGTGTTAACTCCCCCTCCTGTAATTTATGCACAGATCGGGATGATCTGTCTGTTGGGATAGTTACTCACCGGCTCCTATTCTTTCCCTTGTTAGGGGGTTGTACCCAGAGGTGTTAACTCCCCCTCCTGTAATTTATGCACAGATTGAGTGGTTTTGGGAAAATCTTGAGACAGAAAAGCAGAGATATGCAAGCCGTGTCAGCATACCTGCGCCCAAAGGAAACCGTCCAACAGAGCTGTGATTGCAATTAGAGGTGGGCTGGGCAATTGTGACAGAGGTACCAAAAGTATCTTCCACAAAAGGCAAGACTGTGAGTAATAGCAGTCATGTCTAGCAAGGAGGGAAGGAATTGTAATGAAGAAGATATAAACCATGAGTGTGGGGATCTTTTGGAGAGGTATAGTATCTCTTGAATCTACTTGTAGTTAAACAAATACTGCTTTGTAACTTTTTAAGTGGATATATATTTATAACACATTCTTCTGTATTATTGTATAACCCATAATAATAGTAAGAGAGAACTAGAGTGGTGGTAATGGCTTTGAAGTCGAGGCTTTATCCTCATTTCTATATTCAAATGATATATGGTGGAGCTGGGAGCATATCCAATGAGGAGACATGAAAAAAGTGATACAAGAAGGTAAACTTGCAGTTATCTAGATGGATTGAGAGAAAGAAAGATAGCATGGAAGACACTTAAGAAACTATATAGTTTAGGTGTTCGGTAATATTCGTAAGGGTCTAAATTAGTGTGATGAGAAGGTGAATGCAAACAAAAGAACTGATATAAAAGCTATTAAGGGCAGTCTGACTTGATGGGGAAATCAGCAGATACATCTCTGAAATGAAATCTTACCCCTTTTCTCAACCACATGGAATTGATCACATGTGTGTGTGTGTCTGTGTGTGCCACCTCAGTACTTCACACCTTAAAAATTCTTTGATTAGGGCCGACCCGGTGGCGCACTGCTATAGTGCGCTGCTTGGGAGCGCGGTGGTGCTCCCGCCGAGGGTTCGGATCCCACATGCAAACCGGTTCCCGCTCACTGGCTGAGCGAGGTGCAGGTGCAGCACTGAGGGTTGCGATCCCGTTGCCGGTCCCGGTCCGGTACTGGCGCGACACTGAGGGTTGTGATCCGTTGCTGGACATGAAAAAGGACAAAAAGGAAAAAAAAAAATTCTTTGATTATAGCTCTTATCTCACTGAGCTGGAAACACTTGTGTACAGGTTACGAAAAAGGACAAAAAGGAAAAAAAAAATTCTTTGATTATAGCTCTTATCTCACTGAGCTGGAAACACTTGTGTACAGGTCTACTTCTCTACTTTAGGGTGAATATCCAGGGGAGAAATTGTGAGTTTCTTCCATATATTAGTTGCTTGATATATTTGTATAATGAATGGCTGAATAATGCAATGACCTAAATGAGAATTATACTGAAGCTGGGTAATAATCAGTGAGAGCCTTGGCTAGTACTTTCTTAGTTGTAAAGGGAATAGGAGGATAGAAAGAATAATTAGTAGCATTGATGAGATTTTTTTAAAAATTGGCTATGGCCTCTGCTACAAACAACAAAGGTCTGTTCTTCTTTGCCCATTCTATCAGACAGCTGTACAAATCAGATCAATCTTCTTAGTTGTTCTTTTGACTTTTACATGATGGGTTGAGAAGAATGGACTCCTATATTCTCTGCTGTAGAATTGAGCTTGCATGTGAATTTGTCTTCTCTTACCCCCTACTTTAGTCCAACCCTCCCTGTAGCAGAAGCTAAGGGATTTCAGTACATTAGATGTAATGAGTTCACTGTTAGTTGAACACAGAATCGCTCCTTTCATATTGCAAATATCAAAATGCTATCAATAAATGTTTTTCAAACAGATTTATAAAGGACTGGGGCATCCTTTTGTTGCCCACTTTGAGTGATCCTACCCTACACAGGTAGGATCAGTGAGAATGGGCATTGGGGTCATTTAGAGGCATGAAAGTTATTCCTGATGTCAGTCAGGTCAACTGCTACATGTGGGAGTACAGTCTCTGAGAAGTTACTCAAGACCAAGGTCCCGAAACTAAAAAAAGGAAAGAAAATACTTCTCAAAAACTATGCCAAAGAAAATTATTTCATAATCCATTTTTTGCATATGTTAAGGTGAATGGGGTAAGCAGATAGAAACAGAGACAGCATGTGCTTTGTTTTAGCATTGTGAAAACTATATCAGAGTCTGTGATAAGATCATTAGCAATGGACAATAATTCTTCACATGGTAACCTCTTTGGTTGCTTAAAATGGCCCATGAAACTGTTTTTCTCCCGTAAATGTAGTTTAGACCCTCTCCTTCATCTCTACCCTTTGACTGTTTGAAAACAGCAGGATAGTTAGAAAATGGAAGTAAAATACAAGAATAGAAGGTGAAGGGATACATCTAGAAAAAATAAACTAGTAACATCAATTTTCTTTAGAGTAAATACTCAACAGTGCTGTAATAGAGAGATCACAGGGAACTTAAATTGCATCTATTAAAAACGCTTTCACTTTACTGAAGTGATAAACTATTTTACAAAGAGCAGCAGCTGTATTTTGGGATAACTTCATTCTTCATGATAGAAATGATGTTGAAAACCTTAGTTGTAGAATTTTACAAATTTAATCACTAGTGGTTTATCTCATTTTATGTTAAACTTTTTTATATATAAAATTTTTCTTTCTCTTAAAAATTTCTACTTGGTTGGGAGAATAATCAGTAAAATTGAGACTAGAGAAAAATGAATTGCAACTTTCATTGTGATTTGCCTTTGTAAGCAATAAAAGCCACTGTTTTTCCTCCTTTGAGTAAGGGAAATGAGTGTGGCTAAGGATGGGAAAGATTTTGTGGGTGGGAGACAGCAAGGGGAAGGGTACAGGAACAATTTTTACTTTGATTTGGAGGATGGAATTAGGGCAGATGCACCAGTATCATCAGTGCTGTGGTTTCCTGAGCTTGAGTATTGACATGGTGACTTCCGGTGGATGCCCAAACAGCTGTGGGATGGAGCTGCTGGCACACTCTGATCTTTTGGTCTGTTCATTTGCCCAGGAAGGGCAAAGTGACTGAAGTTTCCCCTCTTTACGAAACTTGTTGTTGCAACCCCAATTTCTTGTTCTCTGCTCTTTAATCCGCCTGCCTCAACGGAAGGACAAAAGATTGCTTTGAAAGTTAAATAGGATTTCCTTATGTACAAGAATGGAGAGTGGAATGGTGTATGGAAATGGAAAGGTGGAGCAACATATCTGCAGCAGAGGCCACTGGTAGATCATGTTTGGTACAATGGAATTTGCCGTGAAGTATGATTATCAGCTAATATCACAGAAAAGATTTTGCAAGTTGTAACTGTTTTTAAGAATTTTTAGTGTCCATAATCTCTTAGCATTGCTCTAGAAATCACTGCTACATACAATGTATTTGTAGTTGCTTTATATAGTGGGAAAGCCTTACACAAATGTCATTATGAGATATTAGGGTATTAACAAGATTGTATAAGATCATAGAGATATGGTAGAATATTTAAAATGTGCTGGTTTCTTTTGATCTGCATATCTTGCACTGTTTTAAAACAACCAAGAAGTGAGATTAATTTACTTTTTAAAATTCTCTTTTCTGATTTCTATATTATAAAATATTTCAGTATCTATAAAATTTAGCAATTTGGGTTACTGTCCATTAGTCCATAGTACATGTTTAAAGTCTGCAGTCATTTTTTTGTTGCTTACCTATCCTCCCCATCTGGTCATTTTTTATAATCTAAAATATTCTGTAGCTATTTCTCTTCCTGTATATATTTTTAGCAATCATCTTATTTCACATATTATTTAAAGTCTGCAGTCATTTTTTTGTTGCTTACCTATCCTCCCCATCTGGTCATTTTTTATAATCTAAAAAATTCTGTAGCTATTTCTCTTCCTGTATATATTTTTAGCAATCATCTTATTTCACATATTATTGCATGACACCTAAACTATTACAATAGTTCTTTAGTTTCTCTGTCTTTAGCATTTTTTCCTCAAATTTATATTTCTCAAAACTATTAAAAAAACAGGCTTCTTCTCATCATTTAAACTAAGTATAAAAATACCAGCTTTGCAGCTGAAGTTATAAGGCAGGACGGAGAAAGAGAAGGTACAACTCTCCAAAAGAACAAGGCAACATAATTCTTAAATGAAGATAATATGATTGTATATTAAAAATTGAACTGAAGAATTATTAGAATAAGTAAGAATTTATTGAAGTAGCCAGATACAAAATAAATAGGCAAAAATCCATGATTTCCTTGCCCTTCAGGCCCAAGAACAGGTCTAGTTGTGCGCATACCCAATGAAGATGGTTTTATCACCTTGTGAATCTCACCAACCCCCTCACGGAATCCAGGCCAAGGGGTTGGGCGGACACCTCGACATCTGCTCACTGTTCTTTTCCTTTGCTTGGCCAAGCACATTTTCCCCAAATATAACCCGGTCTGCAGAGGTGCAGCTCTCCCTTCAACATTTCCACAGGTAGCTCCATCCTCAGGCTAATTTAGCCCCTTAGATCTGAAATCTCAAGCATCAGCACTTATGAAGAGGAGTTTTGTATAACTGAAAAGCCCCTTGGAGTAGTTTTCCAGAACAAAGGGATAAACCATCTCCAAATTGTTGGAGAATATTTTATTTGTATAATAGTAAAGCTTCAAAAATATTCCAGTTCAGGATCCCTGGACAGCTCACAATCTTTGGGCCCTGAGGAAATAGTTAACTTCACCCTGGGATGGGGTCTTAACAAAGGACAAAAATTAAGTCCTGGTAATCAAAACTAAGACTCAGAAATTCTCAAGTGACTGACATTTTTTGGTCTCTGCTCTCTGACCTGTATCCTAAGCATGATGTATATTGGATTCTTCATTCAATATCTACGAAAGTGAGATACCTATGAAACTAAGAATCGAAGAGAGTCATGAACTCCTTTGATTCCACCTCTTTTGTTTGTTCTTTGCAGCCCAGTTGTCCAAATATACTTAAACACACTTTCTTAGGATGCTCTGAAGATATGTGAGGGATGTCTCCATCGTAAGTGTAGCAGGACAGTGTTTTCTCCCTTCTTTCCCCTGACTGCCCTTCTGGAGTGAAATGCTTACCCACCCCTATCCTGAGACCATGTCTCCTCCTCAAAAAAGAAGTGTCTTGGGTAAAATGGAGAAGCTATAAGTGACTGCATTATAGCACACTGGAATTATACTAGAGGAGGTGGGCAGGCTTATCAAGGGGTTGATGGTGGGCCTTACTGCTGTGTCTTTCTGAGGCCAGATCAGCAAAGGCTGTTTTTTTCATGCTTTTCTCCCCCTTGAAGATGAAAGGACATCAAGCAGAAAAGGGGAAAGTGGGTCCCTATGAGCTTGAGGCCGTGGCTGAAACAGAAGGCGTTGGGTTCTAGGGGAGGGAGGAAGGACTGTCTGCAGCTCCTCTGAGGCGGGGACTCGTAGGTGTCATTGAGACTAGAACACCATGTTTGTGCTTGATCATGTCAGAATAAGGTCTTCCTTTTGGTGACAGGTTATACTTTTCCTTTGTACTTTTCTAGTTTTCCACTAATAAGGGCAAAATTCAGAGGATCCATTTGCAATTTGGTCAATTGGTCCTGCTGTTCCCATTTCCTCACCCAACTCATGCCATTTATATCAGCAGAATGAGACCTCTTTATTTCTTTTCTTTCTATTTTTTAATTCGTAAATTTGTTTTATTTTAAAATTTTTTATATAAGTAATAGCCTTTATTTTTGTAGCAGTTTACAGAAAAATTGAGCAGAACGTACACACAATTTACATACCTTCCCCTACCTCTGCCCAGTTTCTGGTATTATTAACATCTTACATTAGTGTGGTACAGTTGTTACATTTTGAACCAATATTGATACATTATTATTAACTACAGTTTACATTAGGGTTGGCTTTTTGTACTGTACAATTCTATGGGTTTTTTCGAATGCGTAATGTCATGTATTCCTCATTACAGTACCACAAAGGATAGTTTCACTTAGACCCCCTTTATTTCTGTATGCCTGGAAGGCAGAAGGAGACAGCTTCTCTGCCCTGGGTCAGTTGTTGCTTGCTTTCTCAGCCGCCTCACAAGGAGAGGTCTGGGTCCAGGGGAGGTCTGGTCCAAGTGTTGCACACTTTCGGCATGAACAATCTCGAAAGAGCAGAATCAATTCTGAGGTTGCTCACGAGGCCAGCCTAGAATGAGGGCAATGTGACCTGGTTGCCTTAAACTCCTTCAGGCTCAATGACTAAATGTGATGGGAAGAGTATATAAGAGAGGTGCTTTGAGTGCATTCTTATAGTTGTCTTTTAAGAAAGGAAACTTCACTCTTCAAAATTAAGAGTATGTCATTTTTCAAAAGCACATTAAAAAAAATGTTGAACTTCTGATCATGTCCCTTAAGTCTGACACTTGCGCAGATGCCCTAGGGAAAGAATATGATCTTTTCTCACCACAATTTCTGTGAGAGTGAATGGGAAATCCAGTGTTCTGTCAGATGGCCTCTAGCATGAGTCCTTAAGTGGTAGGTGAATAGTGAGAGAATCAAGAACAATTCCAAAGTGTGAAGAATTATTAGAGTTTTGTAGGAAAAGAAAAAACACACACCAAGGTGGTTTTTTTCTGTACTCTTACTCAGCAACAATCAGCAATTAGCACAGAAGACTGACTTCTGCAACCAATGCGTGGGGATTTCTCCCCACTGGCAAGTAAGCCAGCAGTTCTCTGGCAGGTACCAGCTGGGTGTGCTCCAATTCAATTCTGACACTATCTACTTGGAGGTAGCATCAGATCCCACAAGGTAAGGGCTCCGTCCCCAAGAGTGACCCCACTTCAGATGCCAGTTGCAAATCCAGGTTTCTGGAACTTCTGACCAAGCAGCTATAAATCGAGGTTCCCACAGCCCACTCCGTGGGTTCAATTAGTTTGCTGGAGCAGCTCACAGAACTTGGAGAAACACATACTTACGTTTATCGGTTTATTTCAAAGGCTATTTAAAAGGATGCAAAGTGCTATGAGTTGATTGAATTGTGTCCCCCCAGATTTCATATATTAGAAGCTTAATTCCCACTGTAACTGTTGAGGTTGGGAAATCTGTTATGGTAATTGAAAGGTGGGGACTTGAAGAGGTGATTACATTGTAGGGCCAGGCTGTAGTGAATGGTCAAGGGCATGGTTCTGAGGGCTTTAAAAGGAGAACACGAGAAAGTCTCTTTCTCTGCTCTGCCATTTTCTGCCATGTAAGACCCCTGGATCACTGTTGCCTCCACCAGGACACTCACCAGATGTGTTGCCTGGACTTTGGACTTCCCAGCCTCCAAAACTGTAAGCAATAAATTTCATTTTCTCATAAATCACCCAGTTCAGGTATTTCTGTTATAAGCAACAGAAACAGACTAATACACAAAGAAGCAGCCAGATAAAGAGATACATAGTATGAGGTCTGGAAGGGTCCAAAGCACAGGAGCTTCCATTCCTGTGGAGTTGGTGTGTGCCACCCTCCCAGCAAGTGGATAAGTTCAGCCATCAAGAAGCTCCCTGAGCCCTGTGCACGTGGGTTTTGATGGAAGCTTTATTATGTAGGCATAATTGAAGCATAGACAATCATGTAGAAATGAGATTGGAAAAAAACTAGCACTAACAGCGTGGGTGAGGAAACCCAGCAAAGCCTGGTTGTTTAGATTCTTCTCGGCCTCTCTGTTTATCATTCCTTCCTCCCTGGGCATGGGGCAGGGATGGGGGTTTTATGACCCAGAGTCAGTTAAGGTAGGTCAGAGAATTTCCTGCCTTGGGGAGAAAAAGGAGCAGGTGATGGAAGGGTAGGAGAAGGTCAGAGAGTAGCATGAGTCAGTAATCATGGATGAAAACCAATATAGAAATACCATAACGTCACAAATACATCACATATCTGATCTATAGCTACTCTCTTTGAAATGAATACAAGTTGTATGTTATTGTGATTTTCAATATATTGTTTTAAAAAATTATCAACTTTTCACACACCAATAACAACTATATCAAGTAAACTCTATACAGTATAGCAAATGAAATGTAATAGGTATTGCTAATTCTTCAGACAGCTAATTGGCAAACAATACCATATCATCATTAAGAGCAGTGGGACTAAGATTGGACTAAGGTCACAGTTCAAGATGGATTTGGAAACAGTGTGTAAATTGCCAGATCAATCAATCAATTTTGGGGGTGGGGGTAAAACTACAAATCTGATTTTTGTCTACTCTGCTAAATACAAGAACAGCATTAACATATTGCAAACAGCTGTCACTATTGGGCCACTTTTATGTGTGAAGGAAAGGTTTTTCACATGAGTTAGATTTCTAATGTCAAAAAGTTTGATAGGGTTAAGCAAAGTGCAAAGGACAACATAATGATAATAAAACAAACTAAATTAAATACATTTTAATAAGTTAAGATTAGGTTAAATAGAAGAAAACAATATACCTTGATGACAACATGATGGCAGATTTTCTCAAAATACCAGTAAATATATGTAATTTATAAATACAATTTTTTTTAGTGCTGTAATTTGGATATTATGGTAAATGTTAAGATCTAGGGATAGTTGAGGGAAATTGAGGCCAGAGTTCTGCAGACTTTATGTACACCTAGAGAGTTAGAGAGTAGCTTTTGCTGAAAAACCCAGTGAATTTTATTGTACTATTTAGGGAAATGGTCCAAATTTAGTATGGCCTTGACATAGATTTTTAAGACAGTCAATATTGAGATATGTTCATATTTTAAACAACTTAGAGATGCCAGAGAATTGAATTCTCCCTGTTTACAAATCAGTTACCTAAAAAAAAAAAAAATACGTTCGAAAATCCATACTAATAAGTGGTAACGGAGTCATACTGTCTGGCAGAAATAAAAAAAGAGCAGCATTTTTGGAAACTTTTTGTGGTTTAGTATGTCTTTTAAGTCTCACCGGAAGTTCATTAAAATGAGCTGGGTTTTCTTTTGCTTTTAAAGTTTATTTTATCATCTTTGAGTTTACTCACTTAGTGACAGATGCCAGAAAATTCCTCAATCCATGGTATTAATTGAAAAACAACTCTTCAATCTGGGTGGAGAGCTCAGACATTCCAAATATCTCTTTTTAGTTGGATTAAAGGGTTTGCAATCTAAATATCTTGATTTGGAAGAAATGTGAGGAATTTGAACATTTCCAGTCTTAGAACCATGAACAAGAGAGTTGGCCATGCCAACCTTATTTCTCCACATTCTTTTGGAGCTGAAAGGGTGTGGTCTAGACTAGGATGCCTGTGGGCAATGTCCAGGAGATACATATACATAATCTGAGTGTATCTTCATTTTAAAAACATGTATATTAGTTCATATCCTGATTCCTTTAGGGAACTTGAGTTTGCTTTGATCAGTAAGTCTCAGGGTATATGCTATTTTTCCTGGCTAGCCAACCACTTAAGACTCCTGCCCTCCAAAGGTAGCACTCCTGGTGGTGATTGCTGTCTCTCTGTGGGGTGGGTTGCCAGCAGTTATTTCACTTTGTGCATCTTGGGTATTTGTTTTGATGTGGCTGCAGACGATGATTTTTGCAGTTGTTATTTTCATCTCAAGGTTAGCCTAGATTTTTCTGAAAACACAACAGCTTCTGTGTTGTAGCAATTTACTCACTGCTTAAAAGCATAGAAAGTTTGAGATATGTCTAATGCTCCTTTCTTTAAAGGTTTCTTTTCCCTTTTCTTTTCTCATCTAGTAGTTTGTGTCACAATACAGGGTGCATGATTAGATTTTTACAAATTTGGAAATATACCGGGGATGCCTCTGAATAGTGCTCAATTTAGCAAAGCACCAGTTTTGTTTCCCTGTAAGGCACAGCCAGGCTGTGCAGAGTGAATCATTGAACTTTTACTCCAATTTCAGTGGTTTAGGCTGGCATAGAAGAGAGTGGGGTGGGGAAGAGGTAGGCTAGGACCCCAAAATGTCTTAGGTTGAAGGAGAATCAACAGAAGTCAGAGAAGAAAGTAGGGAGGTTTTCAGGAAAGATCAGAGTAAAAATATGCCCTTCCAAATTCAAGAACTAAGCAAAAGAATTTCAAGCAGGGGGTGGTCAAGCCAAATATATTGCTTAAGAAAGTTATAAAAATGATTGTAATGGAAACTGATTCCAGAATAAAAATCATTTTGTTAACATTTGATTCAGATTTCTCAATGTGATTATTTTCAGCTGCAACAACAAATGTTCAAACCACATAAAAAGCTTTGGTTTCAAATATTTTAACAGGTTGTTTGTTTTCTTCCCCACCCCCCCACATTAGTTTTTTCCTCTCATTTCATGATGCATTGTGACCATGTCTACAATTCACCTTCCATTCAGCTTTTGGTATAACAGTGGATTACAGTGTGATGAAGTAAAGAGTTTGGGCTTCAGATTAATACCTGACTTTCAATCCTTGCTTTTAAATTACTATGTGACCATGGACAAATTGTGTTAACTCTCTGAGTCTTAGTTTCCCTGTCTGTAAAATGGGATAATATCTATAAAGCATCTCGTACATGTTTTCTGCAACATAGGAGACAGGAGACATGGTAGCTGTTCTTAATTAAATTTTTGGAGGTTAGGCTAAGCTGAAAAAAAAGTATTTAGTGAGATTTTCTAAAAGATTAAAGGGAATAAAATAAAATCTAAGAGTCAATATGGAGCAAAGGTACGCTGCTTAAAATAAAATTAGTCCAGTACTCAAATTTTACATTTGTAACTCATATAATGCTATATATTTTCACTCTCAAGCTCATCTGTGTTTTAATGAATTAAATAATGAATCTCTTTGTATTGTGAGTGAAGTTTTCCAGAAGTTATTAATCTAAAATTACTATGGAGCTAAATTATGTGCTCTATGCCTTTATTATTATCTTGGAAATCATCTGAGCTCTGCATGGCCTTTTAGTTTCCTTCTGGTTTCTATGACGTGTGTGAGTGTGTGTATGTGTACCTGCCTACCTGGTACCTGGTGGTAATAGGGAGGAAAATTGCCCCTTTTTCTTAAATTTATATTAGCACTTTAATTAGAAGGCATGTATATGTATAGCCTGAAAATACTTCCAAAAATATACTTATAAAAGTTCGTCACTACTTGGAGATGTACAGTTTTATTTCTATCTTCTGGGTAGATAGCCAAAAGAATTGAAATCAGGATCTCGAAGAGATATCTGCACTTGCATGTTCATTGCAGCATTATTCACAATAGCCAAGATATGGAAATACCCCAAGTGCCCAACAACATATGAATAGATAAAGAAAATGTGGTATACATAATGGGATATTATTCAGCCTTAAGAAAGAGGGAAATTCTGCCATTTGTGACAACATGGAAGAACCTAGAAGACATTATGCTAAGTGAAATAAGCCAGTTACGAACCTCAAATGCTACATGATTCCATTTATATGAGAGATCAGTCAAACTTATAGAAGCAGAGAATGCAGCAGTGATTGCCAGGGTCTAGGGGTTGGAGAAATGGGAGTTGTTGTTCCATGGATGTAAAGTTTCAAATACGCTAGATGAATACATTCTAGAGATCTTCTGTACAACAAAGTGCCTGTAGTTAACAATATGTTCTGTGCACTTCAATATGTAAGAGGGTAGAACTCATGTTAAGTATTCTCACCACAAAAACAAACATACAAACAAATAAGCAAACAAAAACCACAAAAATAACAGGACAAAAGGAAGCTTCGGGAGGTGTTGGATATGTCTATGGTCTTGATTGCAGTGATGGTAAAAGAATCTTTCTTGTTTAAACTCATCAAATTGTGCATATTAAATCTGTGCAGTTCTTTATATATCAGTTATATCTCAATGAAGCTGTTTAAAAAACTCTCAATTTATTTAAATTTGTGTTCACCAATCACTTTGAAGGGGTCATTTACTTTTTAAACAAAATTATTGCAATCTACATACTTCATTCTTTTGTACTGTTTTGAAATAAGCATACACTTTCTGACACACGTTCTACCACATTCTTTTCTTCCTCAACAGGCAAGCTCAGACTTAGAAGGCGAAAGTCCAGCGGAAAGTACCGGAACCAAGGAAGAATAT
>NW_007729774.1:12994-16346 GCF_000696425.1 Galeopterus variegatus | reverse complement strand
ACACAAAAATAACAGGACAAAAGGAAGCTTCGGGAGGTGTTGGATATGTCTATGGTCTTGATTGTAGTGATGGTAAAAAGAATCTTTCTTGTTTAAACTCATCAAATTGTGCATATTAAATCTGTGCAGTTCTTTATATATCAGTTATATCTCAATGAAGCTGTTTAAAAAACTCTCAATTTATTTAAATTTGTGTTCACCAATCACTTTGAAGGGGTCATTTACTTTTTAAACAAAATTATTGCAATCTACATACTTCATTCTTTTGTACTGTTTTGAAATAAGCATACACTTGCTGACACACGTTCTACCACATTCTTTTCTTCCTCAACAGGCAAGCTCAGACTTAGAAGGCGAAAGTCCAGCGGAAAGTACCGGAACCAAGGAAGAATATTTGCCTAACCACCCACACCACTGAATGCTTTCTTGGAATCTGCTGTGTGTATAAGATGATATCCCACCCACACACATGTAACCTTTGCCTTTCTGCAAACCAAATCTGATTCTATAAGGAAATCACAAAAACAAAAATATTGTTTCAAGTGATACCAGATTTGTATTCCAAAAAAAATTTATGAGGCTACTTTAAAAAATTGTAAACCAGCCCACATCAAGCATCTAACCATCTATGGAATTTGCTTTGCAACCTTAGTTTTTAGTGACGGTAGTGAAGGCTTTATTTATAAGAAAAAAATTTAAGGGTGACTGAGGACTATAGAAATGAAACTAGATTTTTTGTTTGTTTTTTAATGTTTAAACTTTCTATCTTTTCATTCCTTAATAGCTTTCTGACTCTATCCTAAACTGATTTTATTTTGCTAAAGTTATCTTTGACCTGGGACTGTACCAAGCGTGGGCTCCTTATTGTACATTATACTTGATCAATCTACGACATTTGACCCAATTTACCATTTTCTCCGTGGAAATTCCTGCCATCAACCCCATGACGCCAATCTTACGTCCCTCTTCTAGTCATTCTGGTCACTTTTTTTTTTCCCCATTACTACCTCTTTTTACCTTACCTATTTCTTAGTTAGTGGTTTCCCCCGAAGTTCTATTCTTCGTCCTCTTCTCTTTTGTTTCTGCATACATTCCCTGGAAAACTTCACGGAGCCATGAATAAAAATATCATGTGGACACTGATGAACCAAAATTTCAATCTCCAGCCCCATCCACCTGCCTGCCCTGGACAACTAAACAAATGTTTTTCAGATGTTTTAAACTTGAAGTGTCCAAAATAAAACACATTTTCTTTCTTTCTGCCACCACTGCCCTCAGATCTGCTTCTCTTCCTGTGTTTTCTATTTCATAACATCAGCATTTATCATGAACTTACAGAAATCTTTTTTAAGTTAGGCTCTGCCATGCTCCCTTCTCTCTGGGTCCTTTGCCCATGTTCTTTCTCTACCTGGAATACTCTCAGATGTCCTTTCACTTAATCACCTCTTATGCATCCTACATATCTCACGTAAAGTGCTAAGGCCTCATAGATATTCTCTCAGGTTTATTTTTTACATGCTGTCTCAAAATTGACTTTTCCTTCATAGAACTTACTACAGGCTGAAGCCATACACACACATGAGGGATTCAGTAGATGACATCTTTCTCACTTCGTCGCTGTTTTCCAGAACACAGGAGCCATGTTTATATTGGTCATCATGTTGTCCTTGGCAACAAGCATAGTCCCTAGCACATGAAATGCTCTCAATAAAATCCTCTTGGATATTGAGTGGGTGACTTCTTCCTGGCATCTCCTAATGCCCTCCATCTTCAGCCAGCCACCATGTCCTTTTGCTTCTATCAAATCACATATCTTTGAAATGTGCTCTCTCATCAGCATTCCCAGTGACATTCCTTGGAGGAAGTCTCCAGCATCCCTTGCTTACCATTAGCCTTGATTCCATCCACCAGACTATCAGTATTGTTACTTTTTAGACACAAATATGATAGATGTACTGTCCTATTCTGGAATCTTTAATGGCTCCCAAATTTCTCTGGTAACAAATCCAAATTCCTTAGTCCAATCTATAGGGTTCTCAACAACCTGATTCTAGCCTGTTTCCAGAATCATCTTTTCACTCTATATACCTTATGATTCTCTAACTTCAGAAGTCTCATGTGCCCTGAACCATATTCTTTTTTTTCTGTGTTGGTTTTCTCTACTCTTTTGAACTCCTCTGTCATTTGTGTCTTAAAGTCTAACATTTATGTGAATCTCATACATGTAGATTATAAAATCCTTAACTTGGCAGGTTATTGCCCATTTTGCCCTTGTGTACAATTGATGAATGGTGAATAGAGGCATAGTATGATAGTGAGATCACTTTCTCTGACTTTAGACTTCATCTTCTTTCCAGCTAAGGGGACTCTAGTTCCAGTTCCCAGCTTATAACACATTTTGTTCCTAATCATTTTTTATTGCCATCACTCTCTGCTAATTACATTTGGGTCACCTTTCCTCTGTCACTGCTTTCTTTGGCTCTGTTCCAACTGTGGTCATGAAGAGATTGGTGGTGAATATCCTGTTATCACATGTGTTGATCTTATTTGTGAGTCAAAAACCAGGGTGACCCCGTTTTCTCACTTCTCTACTGTACCTTTAGTAATGGAGTACATTTCTTGGCTCATTCTTAATATATCTCCCCACCCTTGAGGAAATTGTCACAGGTCTTTGAGGAGCTCAGTTGGAAGTCAACTTAGGTATCCATCCTCCACATCCAAAATCAAGTCTTTTCAGTACTCCAAGCCAAGTTCCTTTGTCTAGATTTGTCACTGTGAAAGTATTACTTGAGGATTGAGGCTATGGGGTCCAGCTTTGAGTTCCATCTTCTCCAGACATCATTTCCCTGTGGGTCTTACCAAATCCTTAGCTAAAACAGTACTCTTGTTAGACTTCTTAGCTAAATAGCTTTTAAAAATGATTCGTAGACGTAAGCCAAGGAATGCAAAATGTATATAGAAAAGATATCTCAAAATTAATGCATAACTGATCCAAGAATGATTAGCTCTTGAGGTTCTAAAAATGGATTATCTGTTGTAATTAGAAGTCTCAAAATTATTTTTCTAATATGTCCTCTGACATTATTTGATACAAAATTACTAATGGTCCCACTATACTATACAAAAGATGATTTATGAGGAGATGCATGTCAGATTAGTTAATCTGGCAATTTATTTTTTTTTTATTTTTTTTATTTATTTTTTTTATTTATTTTTTTTATTTTGTCAATATACACTGTATATGATTATTATGGCCCGTCACCGACACCTCCCTCCCTCCTTCCTCTCTCCCCTCCCCCCCAAGAATGTCCTTTGCGTTTGCTTGTTGTAACAACTTCATGGAAGTATAGTT
>NW_007729774.1:6008-12497 GCF_000696425.1 Galeopterus variegatus | reverse complement strand
GATTATCTGTTGTAATTAGAAGTCTCAAAATTATTTTTCTAATATGTCCTCTGACATTATTCGATACAAAATTACTAATGGTCCCACTATACTATACAAAAGATGATTTATGAGGAGATGCATGTCAGATTAGTTACTAATTCACCCACATACACACACACACACACACACACACACACACACACACACACAAAAAGACCGGAGGGGGGTGGGGTGGGGAAGAAGATAATCTGGCAATTTATTTATGTGGCTAACAGCAAAGCAAATTCTGGATCTCTTGAAGAACCAGGGGAAGAAAAAGAGTGTTTCCTATATTCAGTGAGGATATTTCTGCAATTAGTGGTTTGGAGTGGATCTTCTTAGTAGAGTTTAGCTGGATGAAATTTGAACTCACTCTAACATGATATGGTAGGGTGAAATATTTTGATCATCTGCCATTTATTGAGACATTGTTCTATAATCTATTTAGACTATTTTTCCATTCCTTTCTAAAAATCAAAGAGGAAAATATGATCTGTGTTTAGATTCATGGTGATGATAAAATGAAAGAAAACCTTTTCTTCAGGACAAGCAGAGCTTTCTTTTATGCTGAACCAGGAGAGGGATGTTTCCTTTGCATCTTTATTACAAAAAATATGGTATAATAGAGTGGCTATATTATTGCCTACATATAAAGTGTGTAATCTACAACTTTCCTGTAATAAGTACAAATGTAATAATATGTGTTTATAATGTCCTAAGGTAGTCTGTGGAACTCAGTTCAGTAAAAGAAATTCTTTTAAGAAATCAGAAATGCAGTCCATATGTGTGGTTCTGATGAACTAGCAAGAAGCATGAAATTTTAAATTTCTTGAATTTTTTAACAAAAAAGGTAGAAATTATCAGTTTTTTTGAAAAATGTTTACAGAAATATTATATAGAAAACATAAGTGCTTTGAGGATTAAATGCTTTTATAAGCTAATTTAGCAAAATGATACAGTTAATTCCATAAAAGATTACTGAGACAATAAAATACATATAAAGATGCCATGCTATCACAAAATCACAGGTGATCTGTGAATAATTTACACTAATAAGTTAAACCCCAATAGAATTTTTTCTCTGCTTCATATTGATTCATTATCTATATTGGAATAGTTATCTTTATTAATCAAGTTAAATAAAGTGGACAAGTTTGTCTTCACAGGAACTTTTTACATCCTAACTACCCTTCAAAGATCCAACTCAAGTCTCACAATCCCCTAAATTTTCTTCCCTCTACTTGTTTACATGTATGGTATATATTGCACAACATATCTAATTGTGCAGTTTTACGCTTGAATTGTTCGTATCAGGTGCACAGTTCTACTGTGATTGGAAAATTATCCTAATACAATACAATTCAATAATATGGAACATTCTAATATATGCCTTACATAATTGAAGATGGAACTTAAGGCAAAGACTTGTGCTCTATCTGGAAACATGGTATTTTTTTCTTTTACATAAGCGAAAGATGAAACGTAGGCAACAGAGAGGCACTCAAGACTGAATGAGCCTTAAAGGGCCAAGTCAAGGTAGTAGAGTTTTATTGAGACACTGAATGTTTTAGTTTCAGTCCTGCTCAGAAATAGCTCTGCCTGAGTATATGTCCATGTCTCTGTGCAAAATCATGTCATTGATACTTTTCACTGTTGCAGGAATATAGGTTTTATCTCATATAATTCTTCTAATGCTTTTTACTACAAAACGAAATATCACTTTACTTGCATCTATGTTTTCTACTAGTCTATATTTTGTGTAACTCAATCATTCATAATATTCTACTATATTTTAGTTGTGAGTCCTGATATTTCTTAATTTCCATATCCCAAATTCAGTACACAAATATTAAAATAGGATATCACTGCTTCCACTAAGATTCTCCATCTCTGTCCTGGAATTTAGCCTATCACTGAAATCATAATTGTACATAATGAACAAGCTAACTGTTCTAACATGGAAACATGAAACCTCATTTGCAATAATGGGATTTGACTTGTCTTCTTCCTCTCACTTTTAATAATATCATAACGTTGATGCATCTGAATGTAATTAGCATAAGTAGTCTTAAGAAATGCTCTACTGTACCAGAAAACGTGGACTATAATTTAAATTATTATTGTTTTTCCAGACATTGGCTTTTGGGACCAGGCCAAATGGATTTCTGGTTCTTGGATAGTGCTAATCAATATAACTGTGGGTGTATGTTTCCAAGATTAATTTTATGACCATATTTTCTTTTCTCAATGTCAAGAACATTTTTCCTCTTTGGCATCTTTTGGAATGAACAGATTTTATTTTTGGAGAACACTAGAGGGTAAAAACTAGGAGAAGGCAGGTAAAAATTTCCCTTTGTTCTACTTTATCTTTTCCCCTCTGGTTTATTCTTTCTCCTATGGGAGAAACAGGGGAAAAGGGGAAATCCTGTTTGCCCTGCTTCTCTCACAAGTAGATAGTGGGAAATTGAGCCAAAAATAAATGTTTTACTTTCCCACTTGTGAATTATTAATATGAAATGAAAAGGCAAGAAATAGACAATATAGGAGATTGATCTCCAAAGAAATATTAATTCAAAAGAAGTTTGGATGAAATATCCTAACAAATAATCAATGTATAAACTGTATTTGATCAAAGCTGTACCCTAGTAGTGTAGACACAGCACACTGAGGGACAGTATTTTTACATGGAAATGTACTGATAATTGCTTAAGGCAGGGCCTCATTTGGGATGACTGGCACCTAAAGCCTTCAGTGCCTTGGGAAGCCTCTGAGATCAATGATGACAGCCCACAGCTTGACTCTGATTGGGTTAGTGCTTGGGGTATTTGTGTGCTACAGCCATACGTCCTCCTCCTATGGGAGTGAAATCCTTTCTCATTAGTTGCTATTTTGACTAGGGGAGTGAATCTGATATTTATGGGATGGTGGACATTGGGTCTGAAGTTAAATCTTGAGATTTACTACCTGCTACCTGGAGACGAGAGATTGTCAACTGCAGATGGCTGGGTGTTTTGAATAATTTGTAAGTTTATGGGGATTTTAGTTCTCAACTGGACTGGCATTTATTCTAATCATCTCAAATACAATGTGGAGCATTGTGTATAAATTATTAACATATCCTCCATTTGTGGATATGCAAGGGTATTCAAAAAGTTCATGGAAAGATTTGTATTATTTTTCAATTCTACTTTTTCATGAACGTTTTGAAGTTCCTTTGTATATAATCTCATTAATGAAAATAAATACTTTGCCGTGCATTTGTTTTTGATGTAAGTTCTTTTTTAGACCTTAGGAACTCTGAAGAACTATGTGTATATATGAGATCGTGTGTGTGTTTGGTGTTGTTATGAGCATTCTAATGTCAGGAAGGAAGGAAGGAAGGAAGGAAGGAAGGAAGGAAGGAAGGAAGGAAGGAAAAAAAGAAAAGGTAGGTAGGTAAATGGAGCCATATGTACCTTGAAAATAAATGAAATTAAAGTAATGAATGCATGGGTTTAGAGTGCATAATAATTATACTCTAAGTTTTAACTTGGTGAATACTCTGGGCTCTCATACTTATCAAACAGGCATATTAATAATAGCATCATGCTGATTTTAAAATTTATACTAATAATCTTCCACTAGACACATTCCTTAGATTAAGCATCTATTGTGTACTATATCCTTGATATAGTGTAATGTGTGGAATTGTTTGTATTTATGCATATGTATATAATATTGAAATTAATTTTAGATAGATCAGATCTTAGAAATCATGTGATCTTGGAGTTGTAAATAGGTTTATATTCTTGTAGTAACACCAGAGAAATGGTAGTGGTTGCATGGAACATTTTTTGAGAAGAATTCTGAGGCTACATATAGATTAGGGGAAAAGAGTTCTATGATTGATTACTTATGTCTGCATAGACCCAGCATAGAGAATGGTGGCAGTTATATTAGGTATTTTGACACCTGTAATCTATTTCAATATTCTGAATTTATAGTAAAAAAAAACCCCAGACATTTATATGACACTTCTGAGATTGTGCAACTTATTCACATATACTGACAGTTAATTTTTACAACAATCCTGTAAAGTATGCAATATTTTGAACCCCAGGTGTAGATGAGAAACTGATGTTGTTCAAGTTCACAAAGCAAGTTAGTATCACGGCTAAGATCAAAAACAAGATCTCTGTCTTTTAGTCAAGAATCCTTTCCACTATAAAACAAAAGGTTGCTACTGTATGAATTAGAAATGACTGTGCATAACAGAGAATCTGATTAATGAATGATAGGTTAAACAGAGTCTCACATAATGCATTATTTTTCTATTGCTGCCGTAACAAATTGCCACAAATCTAGTGGCTTAAAACAACCAAATTTGTTACCTTATAGTTCTAGAGGTTAAAATTCTGAACTCAGTTTCAATGAGTCAAAAATTAAGGTGTCAGCAGGACTGTGTTCCTTCTGGAGCCTCCAAGAGAGAATCCCTTCCTTTGTGTTTAGTGGCTCATGACTCCTTCCTCCACATTCAAAGCCAGCAAATTAGCATCTTCTTTCCTCTCTGACCTCTACTTTGATTCTTTACTCTTCTTTCTCTGATCCGATCCCCTTGCTTCCCTTCTACGATTGCTCCTGTGGTTTTATTGGACCCACCTGTGTGTCCCAAATAGTCTTCCTAGCTTAAAATCCTTAACTTCATCACACCTACAAAGATCCCTCATACCATGTAAGGTAACATATTCAGAGGTTTCAGGGATTGGGACATAGTCATTTGGGGGGCCACAGTTCAGCCTACTGCACATAAGGCCAACATAGGTATTACAGAGATGTTACAGTAACTCGGTGTGTACCAATTCATTTTACCATCAATGTCCCAGGTTTCTTCTTTCTTTTCACTCTACAGTCTTTAAAGTTTTGGCCTATTACCTCATGGCTACAGAATGACTGCCATGGCAGAAGGTACATCATTTGTTTTTAAGGCAGGAAAAAGATTAAAGTGTAAAGGCAAGTTGTTTTCATGCAGGATGTGAAGCCTTGATCATGAAATTCTTCCTCTGTCTCGCACTTTATCACAGGGGCACCCCTTGTTGCAAGGGAGAATAGGAATTCAGATATACCACTTCTCGTCTCTATTTTTGAGGATGGCAAGAAAAAGAGAAGATTGACAAAGGGTATTCAGTGAGCCAATCCTCTACTGGTCAGCATTCCTAGTTGCAAATGGAATTCATGATATTTTATTTAGGCAGAAAGAATTATTGTAGAATATTAGATTATAGAATCTCCAGAAAGAGTATAGAACTAAGCTTATTGATTACAGAGACTAATGATGCAGCTAGGATGATACCAAATACACTACAGGACTTTTCTAGCTGCTACTGCACCTGATTGGCTGTGGTCATTCATGGATTTTGGGTTTGGATTCCAGAAGTTCTATGGTTCCACCCAGCAGCACATGCCAAAAGATGACCCCACTAGTGGCCACTCACTCATATTGCTTCTATGTGCATCCAAATCTCAGATACGCCTTACTAAAGAACTAAGGAAACCTGGACATATATTCATCCATAACTACAAAGAAGTGTAAGAAATTCAAGTTTCTTAGACCAAGTCCTCCAGAAAGCAGAGCCCGAGACAAAGATTAACTTGGTGACACTTTATCTGAGAGGTACAAATCCAGGAGTGAGGGTAGGGAAGAAGTGAAAGCAAATCAGGGTGCTACAATGCATTTCTCCGTTGGTTCCTGCCATAGCAGTAGCTTGACATATATGTCCATTGGCACGTTGTACTTCTCCAGAGCAGCTGAAAAGAGGAACCGATTCAGGGTAATCCTTAGAGGGGAGAAAGGAGGAGAAATTTATCTCCTGTATAGGAAATTTATTTCCTATTTGCCAAGGTTGGCCTCACAGTGGGCCAGTTGCCTCATGCTTCCGAGTTGTATAATTCAGGCCACTGGTGACCATTCAGGAAGCCAGATCCCACTCCTGGTACTGTGGCATTTCATCTAGGTCTTGGAGTGAAAGGGCAACTTAGGTGGATAGCTTCAGCGTCTGAGCCTCCCTCCAGCCTGTAAGCCTGGCAGGGTGGTGGCAGAGTCCAGAAGTGGGTAGCACCTTTAGAAGGAAGGAAGCAGTTGAAGGGATCTGAGGAGATGTACAACAGGTTTTTGTCCTATACAGTAAGGTTTTTGATTTCTGTCTTAAGAAGGCTGTTTTCACAATGTAGAAAGCTATCATAACATAGGGAGCATGTTCAAAAGATGTTGGGCAGTTACCAATGACAGACATCCATCACCACCCACCACACCTGACTGCCCAATGAAAGTATGTCTCCCATGACACTCCCTCCACAGCCTCCTAGGTTTTTTGTTTTTTTTTTTTTTCCCCCTGGAACTTATCACAATTTAAGCTTCTTCATGAGGGCAATAATGCCTCTGTTTTGATCACCACTGTATATCCAGGAATTAATAAATGCCCAGCACAACAT
>NW_007729774.1:3808-5327 GCF_000696425.1 Galeopterus variegatus | reverse complement strand
ATAATGCCTCTGTTTTGATCACCACTGTATATCCAGGAATTAATAAATGCCCAGCACAACATAAGTTTCGATAAATATTTGTTGATTGGATGAATGAATAGTGAATGAATACCAGACAGCAAATGATTAGCTAAACAATGGTATGGATGGTTATTACAGGATTAAGATAAATAAAACAATCTTCCACAAAATGGGGAGACTTTCACAAAAGAGATGGGATCTGGGTTAGGCCTTGGCATATGGTTTTAACCAGAAAAGCAAAGATAGTAGAGGTACTCCAGGCAGGAAAGCTATGAAAATAAGGATACATATATGGAAATGCTCTTTTTTTTGTTCATAAGATGGTGAAGAAACCAATGTTCTATCCAATTACTAGCAATCACATACATACACACACACATACATATATGGATTTCTGCTGATATCTAATTATTTTTTCTGAGAGGGCCACAAAACACTGTTGGAGAGAATCAAGCCTTAATTCTATCAGGTCCGAAGCTCTCCAGAGAGGCATTTTGCTTCAGTGATCTGGGAAGCTGAACTTTCTTCATTGGATTAGTGGCATTTTGCTATTTCAAACTGAAACAGGATCTACCAGCCTACACTAGCTAGAGCTTTATAATCTACACATCTATTTTGTGGTCATTGCTGAAGTATTAGCACTAACCGAGGGAGACAGGAAGTGGCATTAGAATTCTTTCTCTTTTAGCCTTGCTTAGAGATGTAGTCCAAGATAACAGAAAACAGTGCAATTTTTCTGTATCAGAATACATCTTCCCTACAGAGCTGAGGTTCACAAAAAAAAGCCAAGAACTTTTCAGTCAGTCTGGGTGGATATTTCCTGGGCACTCGATATTTCAAAGGGCCTTAGATTCAACTCATTTGCCCTCAGCTATTTTCTTGTTGATGAGCGAGTGAATCCTACAAACCTTAATCCCATTTACCAAAATACCAAAGTAATCTGTACCTTATATCACATAATTATGTCTGAGGTAAGCTTAGGGAATGTAGTCATTTGCTGAGGGTTGTTTTTTCCCTAATAAAGTTTCTAAATAGAATTATTAAGTCTATCAAATGTTAATTTGTTAAGAAAAACAGAATAGCTAATAAGGCTTATTAAATTCATATTGTAAATACAGTATTATCCTGAAGGCTTCCATGTCTCCAAAAGGAAGTATGACTGAAATATGGCCAAGGGGAAGTCTTAATCAACCGGCCTCTGTAGTCGCTCTCTCTTCAGGGTGCTACAGAATCTTGCTCTGAGGCAGGGTGAGGAAGAATACCACCACGACATTTTAGCTTTTCTGTGAGATGTGAAGGTGGCTTTAGAGACAGCCCTGACTTTGGGATCCTGGTCCTCGGTTGTGACTTGTTTCCTGCAGAAAACCCCTTCCTTCATGTGATAGACAGGGGAAGGCGGCTGCCTGGCTCTCCTGGCTACTCTGCTGAAGGAGAGACGACACCTTCTACCCCTGCACCAGGGCTGACGCCAGGCTGCTAGGAGGATTTCCAAGGACTC
>NW_007729774.1:0-3407 GCF_000696425.1 Galeopterus variegatus | reverse complement strand
GACACCTTCTACCCCTGCACCAGGGCTGACGCCAGGCTGCTAGGAGGATTTCCAAGGACTCAGTATTTTAAATGGGTGAGGTTTCCAGGGACTGACTTTTCCCTCAGTGAGTAGACACCGAAGTCACATGATAGCAGAAACTCAGAGTACCTAATGCCTTCTCTGAACTTCTAGGAATCTGAGAGCACTTGCTCCAAATCCCGTATTCTGTCCAACTCTCCCATTTCTCATTCTCCTCCACACCCAATGTTTCTTCAATAGCTTAGCCAGGTAAACTATAATTTTGAGAAGTTGAGCTGAGCTACAATTTTAAGTTGCTTTGGTGAAAACCAATACCTACCATTTGCGTTGTAGATAAGTTATTTAAATTTTAGGGCAGGGACTGAAAATGTGTTTTCATCAGCATCCAGTGACCCAAGGGGGACAGGAAGAGAAGGAGGGGTTTGCTAAGAGTATGAGACTAGAGAGAGAGCTGCTGACAGTCTTTTCCTCAGAAAAAAAATCAAAAAACTTTCCTCGCTCCCCTTGCTTGGCCTCTAACAGACACGACCACCCATGGGAAGGGCAGCTGTGTCAGCCACTTCCCTTTCCCCTCTTTTTCAATGGAAATGGCCAGAAGCTCAATAAGCTAATACAATGTGGCAACTGCCGGATCTCAAGCAAATAGGCTGGAAGATCTGCCTGTTAACTGGTTGGACTCTTGGTTATTGGAAACCCAGCTGAAGAGGAACATCTCCCATCAGCATGAGCTGGCCGCCTCTGCTCGTTCTCTACCTGTCCTCTTCCACACACCCGTGTGACTCCCATTGCAAGCTTTGTGCTGGTCTCTTTCCTCTTCCAAGATCTCTTTCTATCCGCTCTTTTTAAAGTTTACATATATATATGTATATGTACATATACATTTGTGTCTGTGTATAAAAAAATATACATGCAGTTTGCAAAGTATAAAATAAAACACACAGAATCCTATTGCCCAGAGATAAGTATCATTGACATTTTCTTTGGATTTTTCTATGCACGTATATATCTTAATATGTTAATTTTGCAAAATTGGGATCATTCTGTTTATTTTATAATTGTATATGAGTATTATAAATATTTCTCAGATAAACAACTTCCATACTATGATTTTATATGATTATATGTTCTTCCCTTGTATAAAAATCCCATTTTGCATTCAACCAATCCTGTAATTTTGGATACTTATATTGTTTTGAAATCTTTTGCTATTATAAATAATGCTGAAATAAACATTTCATAGTTTAAAATTTTGTACAAATCTCTGGGCATTACCTTACAGTAAATTCCTCAAAGGGGAATTTTCAAATCAGAGTATACATATTTATAAGGCTTTAATTGACAAAAGTCTCCAGAAAGGTGTAATTTAATGTATTTTCACTTGCAGTATATGAGTTTACTTATAACTTTTTTAAATTTAAAATTATATTTATTTTTTATTCAAAATATTTAACATTTACTTGTACGTATCTGTGGGGTACGGTATGTTGTTTGAATTCATGCATATACCACACAGTGATTCACTTAGGGTAGACAGCATAGTTTTGTACCCTTTAGTCCACCACTTTTCCTTCTCCCTGCACAGCCCCCCACCTTCCACCCCCAGCCTCCGGTAACCATTATTCTACTGTCTACTTCTATGAGAACCACTCTTTTTTTAAGAAAAGTTTCCATATATAATAATCCATTGTGCATATTTGTCTTTTTGTGCCTGACTTACTTCACTTAACATGATGGTTTCCAGTTCCACTCACGTTGCTGCAAATGATAGGATAGCATTTTTTTTTTTTTATAGCTGGATAGTATTCCATAGTGTATATATACCACAGATATTTTATCCATTCATCCATTGATGGACATTTAAGTTGATTCTATCACTTGGCTATTGTGAATAGTGCTGCAATGAACATAGAAGTGTAGGTGTCTTTGATATACTGATTTCATTTCCTTTGGGTATATACCTAGTAGTGAAATATCTGGGTCATAGGGCAGATCTATTTTTAGTTCTCTGGGGAACCACTATATTTTTCTCCACAGTGGTTTTACCAGTTTATACTCCCACCAGCAATGTAGGAGAGTTCCTTTTTCTCCTCATGCTCGTCATTGTCTTGTTGATTATAGCCATTCTCACAGGAGTGAAATGTATCTCATTATAACTTTAATTTGCATTTCCCTGATGACTAGTGATGTTAAGCATTTTTTCATGTGCTTGTTGGACATCTATAGGTCTTCTTTTGAGAGAGTCTGTTCAGGTCCTTTGCCCATTTTTTAATTGCGTTATTTGTTTTTTTGCTGTTGAGTCATTTAAGTTCCTTATGTACTTGGATATTAGCCCCTTGTCTTATGTGTATTCTGCAAATACTTTCTCCCATTCTGTGGGTTGCCTCTTCACTTTGTTGATAGTGTCCCTTGCTGTGCAGAAGCTTTTTAGTTTGATGTTGTCCTATTTATGTATTTTTGCTTTAGTTGTCTGTCCCTTTGCTGTCTCACTCAAAAAAGTGCTGCCCACTCCCATTTCCTGTAGCATTTCCCCTGTGTTTTCCTCTAGTAGTTTCAGAGTACTGAGTCTTGAATATAGGTCTTTGATCCATTTTGAGTGGACTTTTTGTGTATGGTAAGAGATAGGGTCTCATTTCAATCTTCTGCATGTGGATATCCAGTTTTCCTAGCATCATTTGTTGAAGAGGCTGTCCTTTCTCCATTGTATATTTTTGGCACCTTTGTCAAAAACAAGTGGGCTGTAAGTGCATGGGTTTATTTCTGGGCTCTCTATTCTATTCCATTGGTCAATTTATCTGTTTTTATGTTAGTACCATGCTGTTTGGGTTATGACAGCTTTATAGAATATTTTGAAGTCAGGGGGAGTGATAACTCTAACTTTGTTCTTTTTGTTCAAGATTCCTATAGCCATACAGGGTCGTTTATGGTTCCATACACATTTTAAGATTATTTTTTCTATTTCTGTGATGAATGCCTTGGTATTTTGGTAGGGCTTGCATTGAATGTGTAGACTGCTTTGGGAATGTGGACATTTTGATGATGTTAAGTCTCCTGACCCATGAACATGGGATATCTTTCCATCTATTTGTGTCTGCTTCAGTTTTTTCACCAATATCTTACAGTTTTCATTGCAGAGGTCTTTCGTTTCCTTCATTAAATTTACTCTTAGGTATCTGTGTCTCTCTCTTTTTGGTAGCTATCATGAATGGAAATACTTTCTTCTTGACTTCTTTTTTGGCTGTTTCATTGTTGGCATATAGAAAGGCTATAGATTTTTGTGTGTTGATTTTGTATCCTGCCACTTTACTGAATTCATTTGATAGTTTTAGTAATTTTTTCGTGGAGTGCTTAGGGTTTTCTATGTGTAGGATCATGTCATCTGCAAATAG
>NW_007729773.1:221091-222475 GCF_000696425.1 Galeopterus variegatus | reverse complement strand
GATAAATCACAGCTATTATTTTCGTTTATGCTATGCAGATTTTCTTAGCAGTTTAATATGTATATCAGATGCTAAGTCTCCCTGTAATATGGCTCTTCATTTTCTACACTATATATCCATTACCTTCTTTTTTATTTTTAAGCTGTTACATAAACAAACTTTATTTTAGTAGTTATGTATATAGTGTAAGGTGTACTAGAAAAAGGCATAAAAGACATCAAAATCATGATTTCACAGATTATCACCTTGGAAGAGGTTAATGCATCATTTTTTTTTTTCTTTTACAGTCAAACAATGTTATAAGATTTTAGGTCAGTCCAATAATAAACCCTCTTCTCCCAAGTTCAAATCCGAATGAAAAATAGATGAAAGAGTTGGACAGGAATAATTCTGAATTCCAGCTTTGCAACTGATAAATGCTGGCCTGGAGGATGTGGCTTAGATTCATGGACACACGTGCATCCTTAAATGAGACAGCCTATTCCACTACGTTGGATAGCTGCCGCCCTCCCTGTTTCCCTCAGTCCTTCCCCTGCCCCAGAATAGGGCTATGACTCCTGCATGAGATCAGACCAGAGCAAAATCTGTCTGTCAGTCGGCAGATTGCACAGACAGAGCCTAGAAGAGACTAAGCCTTATGTGTTTGGCTTCTTTTTCAAACTCTCCGATTAGATAGAGACAAACCTGCCATCCCAAGGGGATCCTAATCAAGGATGGGGATAAAGGCCAGGATCTTGATTCTTGCTGAAGATCCTCTTTACTGAGTATGAAGATAGGCAAAGGGAGACTTGCTCCTGACAAATCTTAATGGAAAGAGATCAAGAAAGTGTTACTACTTAACCCTTTTATCTGGAAAGACCTGGATCTCACCCAGAGCCACAAGTCTGCTGGGGAAGAGAGGGAGTTCATTCATCTTCCTCCCCACAGCATCTGGGAGATAGCCAGTCACCAGGCACCTGCCACAGGGCACCTCACTGGACTTTTGCCTTCACAGAAGCACTAAGGTCTAATTGGATATGAGGCAGGAGTTGGCCTCTGCTCCCTGAAAGTTCTCCCTTAGGATTAACATCAGGCCAACCTAGCTGGACTAGGCCTAGCAATGACTGCCAACCTTGTGTGTGCATGTGTATGTGTGTGTTACCTGCAGTGAGATGCTCCATCTGTCACCCCTCATAATCAGGAGGTCCCCAAAGCCCTGAGAGTTTGTCCTATCATAACACACGTCTGTCAGACGTGCTGAACTTGTTGAGGGATTCTTGGTTTCCAGACAATTATGTTTCATTATTTGCAACTTCTGATTCTGAGAAGAATGTTGGCATTTCCGCTCCCAGTGGTTGTTCTTAGTGTTGTTCTTTAGGAGACACAGAAACATAAATGATCGATT
>NW_007729773.1:219295-220082 GCF_000696425.1 Galeopterus variegatus | reverse complement strand
GGCTAATTTATTTTGGCTCCCAACTAGATTTTAAGCTCCTACCAGTAAGCTACCACCCAATAAATAAATAAAATAGTCAACTTACCAAGACCTTGAACAATATGATGGCAGGTGAAGCTCTGGGAGAGGATGAGATCTCCCAAAGACACTGCCTAGAGAGCTAAGTATGGAACCCTAAGTCAGTTAGTCAGGATCCTAAAAGAACAAAATCTTCCCTGGATAGGTCAGATGAGGACACTTGAATGAAGGAGCTACTTGCAAAGAGTAGGCAAGGTTTAGGTAGCAAACAAGAGGTGGTGAGGCACCCAGAGCCTAGCAACACTGAGAAGCTGTTACCATGTGTAGGAAGAAATATATTTTACTAGAACCCAGGAAGAACAGGATTTATAAGCAAGTCCCCATCCCTCACCAAGCAAACATATAGCTACTAGCAGATATGTAGATCAAGGATATGAAGGGAGTGGGGAGAAATGCCCTGACTTGTCTTTCTTGCCACCTTCTGATCTCCTGTCTGTGTCATGCACTGTTGTAACCCAACTGGAAACCAGGAGGAAGGAAGTTCAGGAGACCTGGGAATGGAGTCCACATGGTTCAGTCTCTGGGCACAAAGCAAGACAGAAAAAGATATTTATATTTCCTTTTCTAACTGGGAAAAGTGGAACTTAGGATGAATTTTTCCCCTTAAGATCATGCAGCTGATTAGAACTAGCAGAACTAATGGGCCGGCCCGGTGGCGCACTGCTACAGTGCGCCGCTTGGGAAGCGCAGCGGCGCTCCCGCCGAGGGG
>NW_007729773.1:208533-218202 GCF_000696425.1 Galeopterus variegatus | reverse complement strand
AGAACTAGCAGAACTAAGAATGGAGTCCAGGTTTATTACATGGGGCTTTCTGGAATAGCATTCCAAGGTTTCCAGCATTCATGCCCTGAAGCCTGTTGTGTTTACACATGGGCTGTACATGTTCCGTGGAGATTGGTCACAACATTGTGCATGTGCACCACACTGTGTGAGTCTTCTCAAAGTCCTCTCCTGTTCATCACCCATCTGATTCTTGTAGCAACTCCTGAGCTGGACAGGGCAGCCTGACCCCTCCTCTGTGTGTTCCTCCATAAGGACGCTGCCTACCTGTGACTCCCTTAGGGATCTGTGTCAACCATTGTCAAATTATGGTGCCTAGCACATGGCATTGCTTGGTAATATCAATATCAGTACTAGTCGTACTAGTCATAATGACTAGTACTTACCAAGCACTCCCTGCACACTATGTGGTATGTGAGTCATTCGTATAAATGTCCCAGTACTCTTATGAGGTAAGAAATGTGATTATTCTCATTTTAGAATTTCTCTCCACCTCCGAGTTTGAAAGCTGGTGATTCCACCTATTTTCAGAAACTTTTTGACATACTTGTACTGTGGCATTCATCATTGTGCAATCCTTTTTTAAAAAAATCTGTTTCCCAAACAAGGCTCCTAGAGAAGAGAACCCTGCCTTTGGAATCAGAAGGATCCCTGTTTGAGGTCCAGTTCTGTGACTTGCTGGCTCGATAGGGCTTGGGAGGCCACCTGATCCTGTGACCTTATGTTTTCTCTTCTCTAAAATGAGGGAGATATTTTTTTTACTTCCCAGGATTGTGGTAGGGGCTAAATTACATGACATGTAAGAGAACTTCTGACATATACGAGGCACCTAAGAAAATGTTTGACTCCCCAGTTTCCAGACTTCCAGTGGTGACTTATGGGTCAGGTGGCTAGTATTAGACACAGAGCCCTGAACATCACCTATATCCACATCTTCCAACTCCTGAACCAGAGCTGTCTCCTGAGCATCTCTCGTTTCTGCATGGTAGCAGTGAATAGTCTTGTTAGGGGGTGAGCCCCTGAGGCATGTTGTCTGGTGGCAGACCTGCCTGGACTTAGTGCAATTTTTCAGAACTTGACTCAGAATCCTGTCTCATAGGAGAACATGCTTGATCAAATTAGACTTTTATTTCCCCAAAGATAGCATCGCATGGATAGTCCTCCTCTCTTTCATCTGTCATGTAAAACCACCACCAGCAGCTCCAAGCAGGAATGCTCCTGGAACATTCATGTTGGCTCTTTCCATCTTTTTTTATATTCAGCCATATTCTCTCGGGGGTTCTTTGATAGCTACTTGGAACTAGCAAGCAAAAGGGGTCTTAGCAATCAGCACTATGTGCCCAGAATTACTGCTATTTGATATTCCAGGAACTCTGTAATCTAGGGACTATCAGGGCTGTCTTGGAGATGGAAACATTGGTGCTGCTCTTCCTGACCAAAGGTGCAACTGTCTCCCTACCTTGTCCTGTGATGTCCTCACTAAGGAAGCAATAAAGCACAGAGGAAGGATTTCCCTCTGCTTTGACACAGTCCTTCCAGTCCTTTCCCTTATGAGATGTGTCTTAGTCCATTCATGCTGCTGTAACAAAATAGCTGAGAATGAGTAACTTATGAAGAACAAAAGTTTATTTTCTCACAGTTCGGGATGCTGAGAAGTCCAAGATCAAGGTGCTCACAGGTTCAATGTCTGGTAAGCACCCCATCTCTCTGCTTCCAAGATAATACCTTGTTGCTGCTTTCCTCCTGAGGGGATGCCTGCTGTGTCCTCACATGGCACAACAATNTACCTTGTTGCTGCTTTCCTCCTGAGGGGATGCCTGCTGTGTCCTCACATGGCACAACAATGGAAGCTCCAAAGGGGCTCCTTCAAGCCCCTCCCTCAAGCCCTCAAATAAGGGCCTTGTTCCATCCATATGGGCTCCATCCTCATGACTTAATCACCTCATAAAAGTCTCACCTCTTAGTACTGTCACATTGGCAATTAAGTTTCAACATATGAATTTGGGGGACACATTCAGACCATAGCAGGAAGCTGCTTACCCTTCTGTCTTTTGTGCGTCCTGGACATCCGAGGCTGAAGGCTGGGTGCAGAGGGGTGGCAGCATATGCTATTTTACTTCAGATCCAATCACGAACACAGATTTCAAAGTTGTGTTCCTAGCTTCACCCTCTGGCTTGTCCACTCAATTACTTACCCAAGAGAAAGTCATTTAACTTCTCTTTGATGTCTGCTGTATGCCAGGCTCCATTCTTGGTGCTGGGCACAAAGAATGAAGAAAACAGAGTTCCATGCACAAGTGAGCTTTCATTCCTGAGGGCAGAGGCAGACAACAAATGACTGACATGTCAGACAGTGTAGGTGCCACGAGGAAGGTGAAGCAAGGAAAGGCAGGAGGTGCAGTCTGGAATGGAGTTGTACTAAATTGGCTAAGGGGTTCAGAGAGGGTGGCAACAAACAAAGGTAGCAATTACCCCTGGATTCCAAAGGCAAACTGTGATGGTTCTCCCATGTTTCTTAACATCATCTCACAAGACACATTCAGACCATAGCAGGAAGCTGCTTACCCTTCTGTCTTTTGTGCATCCTGGACATCTGAGGCTGAAGGCTGGGTGCAGAGGGGTGGCAGCATATGCTATTTTACTTCAGATCCAATCACGAACACAGATTTCAAAGTTGTGTTCCTAGCTTCACCCTCTGGCTTGTCCACTCAATTACTTACCCAAGAGAAAGTCATTTAACTTCTCTTTGATGTCTGCTGTATGCCAGGCTCCATTCTTGGTGCTGGGCACAAAGAATGAAGAAAACAGAGTTCCATGCACAAGTGAGCTTTCATTCCCGAGGGCAGAGGCAGACAACAAATGACTGACATGTCAGACAGTGTAGGTGCCACGAGGAAGGTGAAGTAAGGAAAGGCAGGAGGTGCAGTCTGGAATGGAGTTGTACTAAATTGGCTAAGGGGTTCAGAGAGGGTGGCAACAAACAAAGGTAGCAAATACCCCTGGATTCCAAAGGCAAACTGTGATGGTTCTCCCATGTTTCTTAACATCATCTCACAGTGAACTCATGGGAAGGCAAGCCGCACATTGGTGGGAGCTGTTGAAGAGACACAGGACTTACCTGGCTTTGGGTGTGTCACTCTTTAACCATTTTGAGGGCAGTCATTGGAGGAGGTGTCTTATGTCACTGTGTAGCAGCCCAAGAGGCTGAAAGAGGAACACTGGGTAGGACATCCGGGAGAGAGATTTGGGCCCCTTAGAAGGAAGATACGATGTAAAAAACAATAGTTGCTCCCAGCACTGAGAGTTTGCAGCACTGAGTTGTGGTCTCAGCTTTTTCACCAGTTCTCAGGACTGTTGCTGCCTTTCAGAGCATCATTTTTTTTCATCCATCAGTTGGGAAACTTGGAAGAATTAGTTTTAAGGTTTTCTGTGGCTCTAACATTCTGTATAACTGTGAGTGTATAAGAAAGATGTGGTTGAGAATGAATGGAGGACTTATGGGGGAGTGGATTTTCTACTAGTAGGTATCCAAACAGGAACTGTACTGCAAACTTTAACGGACATTCATTCATATACTAGAAGAAATTGACTTTTATCACATCTCCGCAGTGTACCAGGCATTGTGTTGGTACTTTACATAAATGTTTCATTCTCTCAGATATTCTGATTCCACAGAGTATTTCCCACTTCTAAAGTGAAAATAATCAAACAGCCCTCAAGTGAACATGACTTCCTTGTGCCTCTGATCATACGTAATCTCTCTAACACCAGTCATTCCCCAAAACTGGTGCTGAGAACATACTGTTCTGAGAACAGCACAAGATGCTTTTATCTCCTAGAAATACAAAGTCTTTTAGAATTTTCTACTACTAAAAGTTCAGAGCCATAACTGCTTAGAGTTGGGTTTAACCTTACACACCTGTCGTGGCTAGCAGTGATGAGGGGTGGAAGCCTCCAGACACCTCAAGCAGAGACATGAGCGGAGATCCCTTGAAATATCTTTACCCTCTGAGTGGTACCTAGTGTGAAGCTCATGATTACCTGTAACTGGCCATCACAGAGTCTAATTTAAAAAGTAAGTGTCTTCACTCTTACCTTGAATCATATCAACTTTGGGAGGATTCTGGATAGTGCACATTCATTTAATAATTATTTGAGCACTTCCTGCCCTGCAGGGACGGACAGTCCTAACCATAGGTATAGAGCAGTGAGCAGAGTAACATCCCTACCTTTTGTGAAGTTTACTTCTCATTGACTCATATATATGTCTTCAGTTTATAAAAAGCTTGGGAAAGTGGGGAAACATATGTCTTGATAAGTGGAATGTATTTGGTAGGTACTCTCCTTGAACGCACAGGAATGGCAGGGAAAAGGGTAATGGAAAATACAAAATGTCTTTGGATAAAAATTGCAAGCAATAGGCATATAATTGTGATGATTATGTTTTTCCAAACAAAATTGAAACCTGCAGTCTAGCATGAGTTTTAATTTTTAAAAAATTTTCTTGCTAATCTCTAAAATGGAACCATATTAAAACTTTTTTCCAAAGTATAAAAATAAAATCACATTTAGGAATATATTCAGTGACTCACCTTTATTTAAAAGATTAAACATATCTAACGCAAAACCCAGCAAAGGTATTAATATGAGGACCATATTGTGTCTGTCTTGGGATCTCCGATTCTAAGCCAAGTATCTCGGCACAAAGTAGGCATTCTATAAATCTTGGTTAGCCAAGTGAATGAGTGTTCAGATATCTGTTTATGCAATGTTAGAAACATCAAGAAGAAGCAAGCACATCAAATAGAGAAACATGGGGATGGGGGGTGAAAGGAAGGGAGTATATGTGATTGGTGACATCAGCTGATGGTATCTGATGTGCCTCTAGGACCAGAGGGAATTTTCAAATGACAATGCTGAAGTAAAACCCATGTCCTTCCTTTCAACAGGGTGTTGTTGCTGGTGCTCGTTCCAAAGGAGAACACAAACAGAAAATCTTTTTAACCATCTCCTTTGGAGGAATCAAAATCTTTGATGAGAAGACAGGGGTAAGTGAAAGGATCACGTGGCATTGTGAAATTGAACCCATTGACAGATGTGCCCTTAAAAGCCTCTACTCTCTGAGCAGGAATATAAAACAAGCATAAAAACACAGAAAGCAACTGACAATCTTGATCAGCTGTGACCGTCCATCAAAGCAAGTTTCTTTGCTGACTTGGCCACAGTGTGACTGCACCGTGTTTCTTAGAGTGTAATTGTGATGAAAGTGTCACACTATCCTGGTAATCTAATGGGAGATTGATGAGCTTTGAAGAGCAGTGGGTAATGTGACAGTTTAAGTTAAATTTCTTTGTTTGTTGGCAACTTTAATGACATGTGTCCTAGAGGGAGACACATGTAGGTATTTTAACTTAGTCAAAGCATCCAGACTCTTTGGAGTTTAACCTTGTAGCACCTTGCAATTGCTGTAATCAAAAAGAATAAATAGAGTTCTCAATCTTTAAAAAAAAAATGTATCACTGCACAACCAGGAAATGTAAGGGCTGATATGTTTGTTGAACCCACCAAAGAAGTGGTTTGTGTTTTCATCAACCTCACAGCTGCAATTAACTCCCAGATTCATCACCAGAGCTCTCGTGACACTGTCGGTCCTGTTCATTGATGGTCAGGGAAAAACAGAAAAATGCTATGTGATCCATTTTGTCAAGAGAGCAAGAGTCAAGTCGATGTGTTTTTCCTTTTATTCATTCAGGGTTTTACAGCTATAAAACACCTCCAACATATAGCACCTTCTTGGAACTTCACAAAGATAATTGATTAAGCACTTTGTAAATTATACTCATCCAGTCAAGTTACTTGACCTTGGTCATTTTGCATTGTTATTTTATTTTCCTTGTTCTGACTAGACGTGGGATAACATAGGGTGGTAGGATGATAATTTAAAAGTTAAAATGGGCTTTCCTGAAGGAAAAATGTTATAGAAAAATTACTCCCAAATAAGTAGTAGTAGGTATTTTTCCACCTGTGATTATAACAGCATTACTCACAATAGCCAAAAGGTGGAAGCAACCCAAGTGTTCAGTGATGGATGAGTGCATAGACAGAACGTAGGATACACACACAGTGGAATGCTGTGGAGCCTTAAGATGGAAGAAAATTCTGACACATGCCACGACATGGATGAACCTTGGAGATATGCTGAGTGAAGTAAGTCTGGCACAAAAGACAAATATTGAGTGATTCCACTCCCATGAGGTACCTAGAACAGCAACAGTTATAGAGACAGAAAGTAGAATGGTGGTTGCCAGGGTCTGGGAGAAGGAAGAGTGGGAAGTTGGTATTTAATGGGCACAGAGTATCGGTATGGGAAAATGAAAAAGTTCTGGAGATGAATAGATGATGATGATGGCTACACAAAAATGTGAATGTACTAAATGCCACTTAGAAATAGTTAAAGTGGTAAATTTTCTGTTTTTATATGTGTGTGTGTGTGTACTACCGTAATTTAAAAAATACTAGCTAGTAATAACTCCCATTTGTTAAGTACCTTCTGTATACTAGGTGCATGTTAGTCATTTTACATACGTTATTCCATTAATATGTAGTATTATAATATAACAATAACTACTTCATCAAGTGTGTATTATATGCCAGGCATTACTGCAAGCCCATTATATTAATCCTTATAAGGTAGATGGTATTATATCCCCATTTTTATAGTGGAAGTTTATGTAACTTGCTGACAATAAGTGGTGGCAGACAGGATTAGAACCCAGGCAGTCTAGCTCATGAGTTCTTTTGCTAACTATGATACCTGTTATCACTCAGGATAAATGGCTTTCCTAATCTCACCCATGTTTTGTATTGTTTTATGAGATGGTCAGTCAGGTACAGCCATCAGAGAGGACGCAGGAGATGTTCAGGAAAAAACAAGAGTTTATTATACTCATAGGTCCTAGAGACAGGAGCTACAGCACCACACAGGACAGCATGGGAAAGACACCAAGGTGGGCGGGAGGCAGAAGTCAAGAGCAGAGGGAGCCTTCAGGCCATGACCTTTATTGGGATTTCCACAGCAAAGGCAAGGCAGGGCAGGGTGAGCAGTTTAGCAATATTTCTGTGGGCTCTAAGCTATAGTGTGGACCCTATGGCCTGGCACCTGTCCCTGGGATGATTAAGGCAGAGGAATTTTGCCTCCTGGGGTGTATGGGCCAGACAGAGGACGTATAGCTCTAGATTGGTTAGTTTGCATATCAAGGACATGCCCTTTACTGTGTCTAAGAATTGGCTAACCCTGGGAGAAGCAGTCAGGTTTTTTAAGACGTCAAAACGTTATAATACACAGAAAAATTAAAAATATTTACAAAACAACCATGTGGGAGGCAGAATAAGGATTTAACCTCAAGTTGACCTGCATCACAAATCAATGCAATTTACCTCTATATTATAGAGAAAGGTGGGCCTACCTGGGATGCCTTGGTAGAAGGGAGTTTAGAATGAGAGCATGAGCATTGGTAGGAAAAAGGCTTGAATTCAGCAGAATTAAGAACCTGATGGAAGCCTCTCCTGCCTTCATAAAAGTAGATTTTAGAAATCAGAGAAGTTTTTCTTTCCTGGAAAGACTGTAGTTTGGAGAACTGTGCTCAATTTTGAAGCCCATATTTTGAAAAGTATATAGGAAAATCAGAGTATATCCTACTGAGGAGGACCAGGGCAGTCGGGGGACTGGAAACTCTGCTGAGCCAAGACTTCTCGACATAGATGTGGCCTTGTAAGATCCTGGATAACACATAAGAGGTAAAGAACTTAGGGCTTGTACAAGCTTGGAGAATATTATTGGTGCTTTGGTATCCTTTGTGGGAACGGAGTAATGTGGATCAAGACTAACTGGGAGATATACTTAACAGTGATTTACATGCCCCAATATTATGATATCATCTCTAGTTTCTTCCCAGTTCTACCCACATCCATCAGATAGACAGGAGCAGGGCCACAGGGTATCTGGTGTTTTATCTTTAGAGGCCAAGTTTCTGGCTTTACTGTTCCATCATGTATCCCACCATCAAAGAGCCTGTTCCCAGATCATTAAAAGTCCTAATCACTGAGATTTTAACTAATGAGGAAAGTTAATTTGCATTCTTTATCTTTATCTGCGTCTTCACTTAAAGGTGGTGAAACTGGCCCCAAAGAAAGGTAACACCAAGCCTTGTAACACTGTTTTTAATTCTTTAGCTGGACACAAAGAAAACAACAGCAAAATCATTATTTCAGCCCAGAGCCTTTTTTGGCTTTGTGGAGAAAATGTCAGATCCCTGGTGGAGAATCAGGAAGGAGGCAGACTTAAATGTCTTCTGTCTTTCTTAGTCTACTCCAGCTCTGTTTGATTAACGTTAGGCCTCTGTGGCATCCGGCTTCTGCAGCCTTAGCCTGTTAATATGATTCAACACAAGTCCTGGAAAATGTTTGAAAGGATTGAGCATGTTTAAATCTGAATCAGAGATGAGAGGGCCAAGGCATCCCATATTAATAGTCTCCATATCTTCAAGGGGTTGTTTAGTAGAAGGAGGAATGACTGGTTCTGTGTGACCTCATGGAATGGAACCGGGACTAGCTGAGAGAAGCTTCCAGGAGCACTCTCAGTTTGTCAGTAAGAAGACTTTTCTATCAGTCAGCTGTTCATCAGTTGAATGGGCTGCCTTCTGTGCCAGTGAGTTCACCATTGCTGGGGGTATTCAGGCTACGACCATAAGATGGGATATTGTTGAAAGGAGTCAAGTAGAGGCTGACATGTTCAACAAAGTCACATCTAAGTTGATTTCTGAGACTAATGTTAAGGTTATGCTTCTTCATTAAAGTCCTGCATGTTGATGGTTTTTTATTTGAAAAACTTCCATTGGAGATCATGAGCAGGAACAGTTTACTAATTCTGAGACTAATGTTAAGGTTATGCTTCTTCATTAAAGTCCTGCGTGTTGATGGTTTTTTATTTGAAAAACTTCCATTGGAGATCATGAGCAGGAACAGTTTACTAAACCTTTGTCATCGCCCAGCAGAGGACTGGCTGAATTGTGCAGGAAGGGAGTCTCAGTGAAGTATTTTGCCCTACATATCAGAGAAAAGGAAAACTGGGTCTTTGTCATTTGAAATGACAAATCTTAGTTGTTTATCTTGTCTAAGGTATTTTTGCTCAAGTTTGACTGGACTTTTTTTTTTAAACCAAGAAAGGAAACATTTGCAGAATGTGACAATAGCTAGAATTTTAAAATCCAAAAGCTGTCAAAAATGTTTTGATCCCAATTAAAGAGACCCTTTGCAGCAATTTACACCCTGTCTTGAATTTAAAAAAACTCCTGATCCCAATCCTTATATGGGCAAATTTTGTTTTATTACTATTGAAAACTGCTCATATTTTCAGATGCCTAGATATTGTTAATATAGCAAAGGGATCAGTGAGAATGGAGAAAATGTCATATGTAAACTTATTGTTATTAGTAATAGTAGGAGCAGCAGCAGCTCAGGAGTAGAAATGGTTTTCACATCAATATGTTATTAGGTCCTCAGATATCTCTTCACCATACTGATTTCATTTCCTTTGTATATATACCAAGTAGTGGGATTGCTGGATCATATTGTGTTTTAAGCAGTTTTCTT
>NW_007729773.1:206779-207885 GCF_000696425.1 Galeopterus variegatus | reverse complement strand
CTTTGTATATATACCAAGTAGTGGGATTGCTGGATCATATTGTGTTTTAAGCAGTTTTCTTAATGTCTTTGTGCCTCGGTTTACTCATCTGTAAGATGGGGATAGTGAAAGTACCAATGTCTTAGAGTTGTTGCAAGAGTAATTTAATCTCCTAAAAATAGTGCCTGGGATAATAAAAACTCTAGTTGTTAAATAAGATTACATTATTACCTATATAGTCCCATGTCCTGTGCAGTCTTTCTGTGTCCTCTAAGCAGAATTAAGAAATCCTTGCATAATGCCCCTACAGCATCTGTGCTCACCTTTATCCTAGCACATGATCATCTGTATCATAATGAGTACTCATGCCCCCATCAGACTACGAGCTCCATGAGGTACCTTGTCTCATCATTGCTGTGTCCGTAGGGCCTAGCAAGGAGGCCCTGGCATGTGACAGAGTTGCTAATTGGTCATCGAAGAAAGAAGGGGAGCCATTCAGGGAGGAATCGAATGAAAGAGAGGAGGAGGGGACAAGAAAATAATGACTAGGTCAACTTATAAAGAAATGCTAATTGTCTTTGCTAGATATTGGAGCCCAAGATGCTACATGCCCAAAGTGCTAGTTTTACCTGCAGGCAGTGAGTACAGAAAGAATAATGTACATGATTCAGAATTATCCAGTCATAGTATGTCAGGGATGGAAAGCCCCTTAGGCATGAACTAACCCACTCATTTACAAATGAAGAAACCTAGAACCCAAAGAGAAGTGACCCCAGAGACCTCTCAGCAAATTATTTGCAAAAGCCTAGACTTTCACATCACTCTGGACAGATATCAGTCACTCTCCGATGCTCAGAGAAACAGGAAGTAAGAAGTGTCCTCTTCTCTCCCTCCACTTCTTTATTTTTGCTTTGCTTTTCTCTTTAGTCTTATAGTCTTTTCTTTCTAGACCATCCCCATGTGCTTTGCTTCTTTTCTTCAGTGTTCAGGGATCCCACATAGCCCCATAGCTGCCCCAGATCTATTTTAATATCAAAGACACTGAACCTCTAAGGGGAAAGATTAAATCTCTGTATATCTAGTGTCTTGTTGGATGATATTGGATTTTAATTTATCACAATAAAAAA
>NW_007729773.1:204082-205978 GCF_000696425.1 Galeopterus variegatus | reverse complement strand
TGAGATAATTTATAGGACTGAGTCTGTAATTCATGACAGAGGAAAAAGGATGTTCATAATACCCTGGAAAGTGAGACCATGAATATTTTCAAACAGATTTGGTGAACTTGTAAATGTAGTCCCTTTCTCTTAATGAATCCTCTTATCAATCTTGGTCTTCAAATAGGTTAGGAGATAATATTTTCTATGCTAGCCTCTTTTACATACTTGGTCTGGTTTCATTCAATCCTCTAAGTATTCAACTAAGAAGGTATTACTCCCATTAGACAGATGAGGAAACTGAGGCTCGAAAGGTTAAGTGACTTCCACGAGATCAAATATCTAGCAAATTGTGGAGCTGAAAACTGACCCCAGCATAGTATGTTTATAAAGTGCATGTTCTTTCCAATTCCAGGTGGTGGCATATTTTAACCTAGAGGGCATAGTCAGGGCCTCTTGCAAATAAGTGACCATTCCTCTGCTCACCGGGGGAGAAGTCAAACTGCCCTTAGGGTTGTCATCATCCAGATAGACCTTGTGACAGAGGGTTTATCAGCTGCTGCTGGGCCTCTGAAGAGGTGTGTGAGCCCCTAGTCTCAGAGGCTCAGAGCCTAAAACTGTTGTGTGACCTTGGGCATGGCTCACCTGCCTGCTGTCTGGGCCTCAGTTGGTTTCCATTTCTGAAAACGGGGAGTCGTGTGGCAAACTTTTTCTTAAAGGGCCAGAGAGTAAGTAAAGGCTTTGAGATATATACAGTCTTTGTAGCATCTATTTAATTTTGCCACTGTAGCTTGAAAGTCACCATACACAATATATAAACAAATGAGCATGACTGTGTTCCAGTAAAACTTTACCGTAAAAACAAGTGACTGGCTCCATGATTGACATCTGCTGACTCTGTTCTGGCTGATTATTAAAATTTCTTTTAATTGTCTCATTCTGATCCTATGATGGATCAATGAGCCCTTGGGATGAGGACCAAGAGAAAATCTCTGGGTCCTTTGTTTACTGCTCTTTGGTGGCTGACTTTTGGGATGGGTGTTGAAGAACTTTTTATAAACTTAGAAGATAAATATTCATCTCTGATGAACTGTATTATTTATTTTTACCATTTGTTGAGTACTAATTGCCAGACACAGTGCTAAGTACTTCCCATCCATTTTTGTCATTGGATTCTTGCAATGTGTCTATTAATTATGTGTTATTATTTCCATTTTATAGATGAGAAGACTGAGACTCATGAAGCTTAGGTCACTTGAACAAGACTACTCTTAAATTTTTATCCATTTATTCATTCAAAAAATATCTATCAAGTACCTACTGTGTGCCAGGGAGTGTTCCCAGGGATTTGGATACATTGGTGAACAAAAGGAGTTTACGTGCTACTGTGGGGAGGCAGAAAGGAAACAACAGACGTACATAAATAATATGCTTTCTTAGAAGGTCTTCTGTGTTATGGACAAGGAAAAAAGTAAGACAAGGCCAGAGCATTTTCCCACTGTACTATCTCTGTCCTCACAAAAAAGCCTGTGACATGTATGCATTGTAAATCACAAATATTAACATGCTCTGGGAGCTTTCTGTAGATTTGAGGGTCAACTGAGTAATGGAGAAAGACATTTCTGGAAATTCTCATCCAAATTCCAGAGGCCTTTATACTTAATAAATCAAAGCTGTCCATTTGGGTGTCTGTGCTTTCATTTAGACAACTGAATGTTTTATACGGGGTCTACTGTATATTGTTTTTCTGTCTCACCTATTTATGTTAAATTTTAATTTAATACTCATTTTCCATGACTGTGCCATGGTTGTTTAATAGGTGCTTCTATTTCTGTGAAGACACTCGGTGCAGGAGCTGTTGGTATGGAACGGTGGTGCTGTAGGTAGGCGCAGACTGATACGATGATTCACTGTACT
>NW_007729773.1:196760-203245 GCF_000696425.1 Galeopterus variegatus | reverse complement strand
CTCTCAAGTGCTTGGCGGTGGAGGCCAGAGGTGGAGAAGCATTAATAGTTCTGGTTATAATAAAGGAACGTGTTGTCATAGAAAGTAAGGGACTGGGTCAAGGTGAGAAGAGCCTGGTGAAATCCCCCTCCTGGGAGACAGTTCTGGATGGTGACCAGGGTAAAGTCTGGGGGTTGGATGACAAGGGTGGATGGAGCCTGGGGATTAGGAGGACAGAGCGGAGCCTGGGGTTAGGTGATCAGTGTTGTGGGAAAAGGTCTGGATTTGCTCTCTATTAGAAGACCTCAGTTTGAATGATCATTCAGTTAGAAATGTGCAGGTTGAAGTATAATGATAAAACAGCAATGACAATAATAATGATGAGAATAATAATGCTAACATTTACTGTTTTGCCAGATCTTGTTGTAAGAGCTTTACATATACTTCATTTCATACTTTATGAATCATTGAACCTCTCAGCAGCTCAGTGTTCTCCTTTGGAGTATGAGAGCAATGATTAATTAGCCTATCTTCCTTGCAAAATGGAGGCATTATCTTTGTTTTATAGAAGATGACACTGAGGTTCAGAGAGGTGCACTGGGTTGCCAGGATGGTTCAGCTAGTAAGGAGTGCTCTGTCCACTACGTTGTTCAGACCACCCCAGTTTGCCGGCTAAACAAGGAAACCAGAGTGTGAGTGTGTCTGATACTGATGGTTAGATGTTACCTGGAACAGAACACTTCAGTATTTCCTGCTTTACTTTTTCATAATTTGTTATTTTNTGTTACCTGGAACAGAACACTTCAGTATTTCCTGCTTTACTTTTTCATAATTTGTTATTTTGTGCTACAGTTACTGACTATATGCTAGGGTTCTTCAAAAAAGTTGTGGAAAAGTAGAATTGAAATAGAATAGAAAAACTGTACTTTCTTTCAATTCTACTTTTCATGACTTTTTTGAAGTATGCTTATAAGAATATACAGAGAATTAACAGTGAGATTAATTTAATCCCCTCACGTTTTTATATCCTATACTCAGTCACTACTTCTTTCTTGGACTTTTCATTGCTTTTCTACAGAATAGCAATAACCATGCTACACTGGTAAAGTATTTGTATGCCCTGCTATTTGCAATACAAATAGTGCAGAGAATTTTAAACAAAGAAAAACAAAAGTGCTAGACCGTGAGTGACTTGAAGGCAGGGTTTATGATCTGGTCATTCTTGTATCTTCCTCCTCCTGGCACGTGGTCGGCTCCCAGGAGGTATTTGTGGGCTTGCACTGAACTCCTCATTGTAGAATTCAGTAGGCCTCTGATTCACCTCCTTGTCTAGCTAGTCCATAACGCTTGATCATTGTGGGTGGCATCTGAACTCTGTCATCTGTCACCTCTCTGAGACAGAAAGCAGAAGCTCCATTCCCTTTTTTGGTGGGCTTCATTCCAGCCATATCCATCCTTCCCAGGGTTCTTTTAACTTTTAGAGGAATAGAAGGTTGTGTAAAATGTATTAAATCTTGCATGTAATATATTAAATCTCAACTTCTGGTGTTATTTTAATGATCTTAAAACATAGATAACTCATTCTCCCATATTCTCCTTTCTGTTCCTCATCCATCTAACGTGCCTTTATCTTCTCCCTCATCTTTTTCTCTTAGTTTCATACGCATGTAGATATATTTACCTTTTTTCTATTGCCATATATATTTTTCTGAAGAAATCATGGCATACCTACCATGTATAAGATATAAAGTAAACCTGCTATAAAAGAAGTATATTATGCAAATGGTTGGCAACATTGGGGCTGGGAAATAAACATTTATTGAGCACCTGCTATGTGTTGAGCTTTATACTAATATTACGGTATAGGTTCCTGGAGGACAGAAACTCTTCCTGATTATCTCTGCAGCATGTGAGTCTCCTTTCTTCCATCCATCCTGTGCCCTGCCAGAGCAGGCAGCCTTCCCCAAGGGTGGGAGTCCCTTCAGGGACCTGTGGGGTCTGCATCTCCAAATTTTGATGCCTGGGCATGCTGGGTCCTGTAGCATGAGTAAGCATGTTTTGATCTGAGTGATGAGAGGGAGAAGGTTAGCCCAGCAGAGCTGGTGAGGTGGTGAGGGATGGCCTGGGAGTATTGTATCTTCTGTGCTGTGACGACCATGCTGAGTGAATTACACACACTGGCTTATTTTGTCCTCACAATCACGCTATGAATTACAGGTATTACTAACCCCATTCTACCACAGGAACTCATGAACATGAGAGGGAGAGGGAACACACAGATGCTCTAAGCACTGAGGACATAAGCCAGCGACTTCACAGTTTTGATTCAAGCCTGGAGCCTCACAGTCTGTCCAATGGGCCCAACATCAGGTGCAGTATGCAGCCGTTTCAGCCACAGACAGCTGCTGTGCTACGGCTTTAACCCAATATTGCTACTGTGAACACTCTGGCATTCCTCTCTCCTCTCCAGCTGCCTCAGCACATAACTCAGGGATTTGCCTGCCAGAATAGATTTGACTTCTTAAACTATTTAGAAAATCAGAAGATTTCAAATATGCAAGAAATTACCAGGGAAGAACAGCTTCAATATTTAAATAAAAAATGCCGTCACCACCAGAGACTGAGGTTTGAATTTTTCATGATGTNTGTTACCTGGAACAGAACACTTCAGTATTTCCTGCTTTACTTTTTCATAATTTGTTATTTTATGCTACAGTTACTGACTATATGCTAGGGTTCTTCAAAAAAGTTGTGGAAAAGTAGAATTGAAATAGAATAGAAAAATTGTATTTTCTTTCAATTCTACTTTTCATGACTTTTTTGAAGTACGCTTATAAGAATATATAGAGAATTAACAGTGAGATTAATTTAATCCCCTCACGTTTTTATATCCTATACTCAGTCACTACTTCTTTCTTGGACTTTTCATTGCTTTTCTCTAGAATAGCCATAACCATGCTACACTGGTAGTGGAGAATTTTAAACAAAGAAAAACAAAAGTGCTAGACCATGAGTGACTTGAAGGCAGGGTTTATGATCTGGTCGTTCTTGTATCTTCCTCCTCCTGGCACGTGGCCAGCTCCCAGGAGATATTTGTGGGCTTGCACTGAACTCCTCATTGTAGAATTCAATAGGCCTCTGATTCACCTCCTTGTCTAGCTAGTCCATAACGCTTGATCATTGTGGGTGGCATCTGAACTCTGTCATCTGTCACCTCTCTGAGACAGAAAGCAGAAGCTCCATTCCCTTTTTTGGTGGGCTTCATTCCAGCCATATCCATCCTTCCCAGGGTTCTTTTAACTTCTAGAGGAATAGAAGGTTGTGTAAAATGTATTAAATCTTGCATGTAATATATTAAATCTCAACTTCTGGTGTTATTTTAATGATCTTAAAACATAGCTAACTCATTCTCCCATATTCTCCTTTCTGTTTCCTCATCCGTCTAACGTGCCTTTATCTTCTCCCTCATCTTTTTCTCTTAGTTTCATACGCATGTAGATATATTTACCTTTTTTCTATTGCCATATATATTTTTCTGAAGAAATCATGGCATACCTACCATGTATAAGATATAAAGTAAACCTGCTATAAAAGAAGTATATTATGCAAATGGTTGGCAACATTGGGGCTGGGAAAAATTTTTATCCTTTGGAGAAGAAAGAAGCAAAATAGGGATTACTGTGGTTTTCTCCCCAATCATCTGCAATTTATTTATTATCTTTTCCAAAGAAAGTCTTATTTCTTTCTTCTTTACTTTCTGACTTAGAACATACTTGTGAAAGTTCTCTTCTTCACTGCTTTTCCATGGAATACTATTCACCCATAAAAAGGAGGAAATGCTTTGGGTAACAATATGGAATAAACTCCAAGATATATTGTTGATTAAGGCAAACACGGTGCAGATCATAAACATAGGCTACTATTTTTTGTGTAAAGTTGGAAGATACAGACCATAGTTCATTGATTCTGAGATGTACATACTTCCACATTTTTGATGTCTCTGAAATTAGAAGGTGTAGTTTAGTTGGCAGGGCTTTTAAAAACATTTCTTTTGCAGTAGTGTACATAATAATGGTGCATCTTGCAATCTATGTATGGCATCTTAAGTTTGATAAAATATATTATTTGCATTTATTTGAATATACATAGAATTTTCTCTGAAAGGATTCTCAAGAAACTGGTAAAAGATTGCTTATGGGGTGGAGAACTAGGTGGCTGCAGAATAGAGGTGACAGAATTTCTATCGCATTTCCTTTTGTATCTTTCACATTTTGAATCACATAACTATGTTAAATAAAACATTTGAACAATAAATTCAAATTTAAAAATACAAATGGATACGAGACCTTCTGGCACCACTACTTTGTACAGATTTGTACGTAGTTTTGTGTTTGCCTCTAGCAATGGCTGATGAGCGCTGTGAAGGCAGGGGTGTGCCAGCATGTGCATCACTCTTAATCTAGAGTCCAGCGTGGTGTCTGGTCAGGCACTAACCCCAATCATTAACCAGATCTTTGTTGGTTAAAATTAAGTTCAATATAGCTGTTTCCCTCTTTGCTTCCTTTACCTTCCTGTTGATAAAATTGTTCCATTAAGGTAACACATAAATATATCAGATTCTATGCTTTTATTGTATTTTGACTTCCAGCAGAACCATCAAACAGCATCTAGAGAGATGATGAAAGAAAACCCCATTCTACCACAGGAACTCATGAACTTGAGAGGGAGAGGGAACACACAGATGCTCTAAGCACTGAGGACATAAGCCAGCGACTTCACAGTTTTGATTCAAGCCTGGAGCCTCACAGTCTGTCCAATGGGCCCAACATCAGGTGCAGTATGCAGCCGTTTCAGCCACAGACAGCTGCTGTGCTACGGCTTTAACCCAATATTGCTACTGTGAACACTCTGGCATTCCTCTCTCCTCTCCAGCTGCCTCAGCACATAACTCAGGGATTTGCCTGCCAGAATAGATTTGACTTCTTAAACTATTTAGAAAATCAGAAGATTTCAAATATGCAAGAAATTACCAGGGAAGAACAGCTTCAATATTTAAATAAAAAATGCCGTCACCACCAGAGACTGAGGTTTGAATTTTTCATGATGTCTAAGAGATGTGCAGACTATTTTGAAATTATATATTTTTATATTGAAAATAAAGATTTTACTGACAATTGTCTAAACTCAAGACAGTCATAACCTCACTTTTGAGTAGAAGATAGTTCACCTTCCATATAAATGGCTCTGAAGAGAGCGTCTGAGACTCTGAGATATGGAGATGCATCATCTCAGGACTGTGTGGTGTGATATATTCACCCATGTGAATAGACACGCATACTCTTTCATGTTTATTTCTGCACTGTCAAAGTCTGTGCCTATATTTCCCCCCCTTATCTGTATCCTATGGTACAACCACCCTAGCTCTTAACAAAAACCTCTTCATCTGATACACTGATAGTATCTCTTATGTTTGAGACTCTCTTTGTAGTTTTCAAAGTTCTTCCACTTTCTTTTTTACAACTGATCTTCACATTAACTGTACAAGGTACTTATTACACATGCAGCTTTACTGGTGATGGATCTGGAGCTCAGAGAGGCTAATGGCTGGCTCAGAGTCACACAGTGATAATTGATAGAGCCTGGTTATTTGAGTTTAATGCTTTTTCTATTTATAAAAGTTGCATATATTTATTATAGAAAATTTACAAAAGGTAGAAAAGTTATAAAGAAGAAAATTCAAGTTACCTAAAATCCTATCACTTTAATATATAAACCCAGTCAGTACTTTAGTATGTATGCCATCAGTATTCTACATGAATATAATTTTTTTCAAAGTTGAAATTATACGATACATGCTGCTTTGTAACCTACTTTTTTACTTATTTATATCTCTCCTTTTATTAAATATTTTCCCACAACATTGTTTTTAATCACTGCAAAGCATTCTAGTATATGAGTGTACTATAATTTAATAAACATCATATTGTTAGCCATGCAGTTTATATCTCTATCTTTGAGCACATCTTTGTGCGCATCTGTGATTATTTCCTTCAGTTAAATTCCAGAATTACTGAGTCAACATGTTCGTATATTTTTAAGGCTTCTGATCTTCTTGTTTTGGTTAAATTATGTTCTAAAAAGTTGTACTGCCAAATGTATAATACTGTTTCACTATATATTTGTCAGCATGAAGTGTTACCATTTATTTAAAAAAAATACATTTTAAATCTTTTTTATATTAAACTTTAGTTTTAATGTATCTGCCTTAATTTCACTCTCTGCTCGTGTAGAGCCTATCCTCTGTACTGATGAAATTAATGGTCCTTTGGCTTTACCAACAGATCTGAACAATGCCAAAGGACATTGAGAATTGGCTGAAGTTGGATTTCTCGTAGTGCTTGCCCTGCCAATTCCCAAGGTTTTGACGGTCTGGACTGCCCTTTCACCCTTGGTCATACACTTCCACTGGCCTGTGTTGAAGGCAATATTGTTGATTCTCCATGTGC
>NW_007729773.1:194905-196212 GCF_000696425.1 Galeopterus variegatus | reverse complement strand
CCCTTGGTCATACACTTCCACTGGCCTGTGTTGAAGGCAATATTGTTGATTCTCCATGTGCACGTAAATGTCACCAAGAGGAGAAAGCTTGACAGTCTTTATGACTATAATTTAAGATTTCTGATCTTTGACTTTCAAGCACAATAAAATGTACTTATATATTCATTCCTTACATAAAGCTGTATGATCTTAGGCAAGTCATTTCACCTCTGAGCCCAGGTTTTCTCCATTACAGGATGGAGAGGGGAAGAGGCCTTCTTTGCAGGTATGCTGCAGTAATTCAGAAATAGAGAATGCATGTTTAAGTTTTTTGCAAATTGTAAAATGTTCCTTGATGATGTACCTTCTTTTTATCATAAGAGAAGAATGAAGTTGGCACTCCACAAATATTTATGAATGAATAAACTCCCCCTTTAGTGTTCTTCATTCTAATAACTTTGTATAATTTATGAAGAAACAGGTTTATTGAGCAAAAGGAATGCAGCCAGGTTCTGTCCAAATTCAGCATTAGTAGGATCTGAAATAATGAGATTTTACTGTAGCCTCTTTGTGATGGCTCCAATATCCCCATGGTACTCATCAGTTTGGTTCTCCGCCCACGGTGCCCCTATTCCTGCCACACACAGATGAGGTCTTTTGGAGAACTGAATGCACCTTAAACCTCCTGAGGCCATTTCTCTAGCCTCAAAGTATTTTCTGTACAAATCTGCCTTTGCTTTTTATGAAACTATATGAACATCATTGGGAGAGTTAAAGTTAAATATTCCATAGGCTGTAAAATCCCATCCTTAAAAACCAGAGCTCCTATCAGTATCTTGGAGAAGTCATTTGTTTTTCTTTTACTGATACCTTCATATGTAAAAGCAAAATTCTTCTGTCAAACTGAGCATCCACTGTATGCCAAGCACTGAGATACAAAGAGGAATTCAAGAGACCCCTCCCTCCACAGGACTCATAATCTAGCAGCCGATTGAACAACTAACTGCATGACAGTGGGATAAGCAAGATCATGGTGTGGCATCTAACGTCAAGTTCATACATGCGTGCATCTCTCTTAATGACCTGACTAGCAAAGCAAAGAGACTCGTTTTTATTAAGCAAGCATATGATATTTTATTGATCCGTACAGGCAATGTTGGTGAAATCGAATTATAATACAGAGACCGAATCACAGAACTGTAAATATCAGAGAGGGAGCGAAAATCATTTCAGCCTCATCTCCAGCTGCCCCACAACCAAAGAGAACCACCCCCAGTTCTAAACATGCCAGCTTTTCTTGCCTTTTCACAGATGTCTTTCTTTTTTTT
>NW_007729773.1:183255-194736 GCF_000696425.1 Galeopterus variegatus | reverse complement strand
AAGTTCATACATGCGTGCATCTCTCTTAATGACCTGACTAGCAAAGCAAAGAGACTCGTTTTTATTAAGCAAGCATATGATATTTTATTGATCCGTACAGGCAATGTTGGTGAAATCGAATTATAATACAGAGACCGAATCACAGAACTGTAAATATCAGAGAGGGAGCGAAAATCATTTCAGCCACATCTCCAGCTGCCCCACAACCAAAGAGAACCACCCCCAGTTCTAAACATGCCAGCTTTTCTTGCCTTTTCACAGATGTCTTTCTTTTTTTTCCTTTTTCTGCCGAGAGTATTTTTCCCCTGCCTCCCCCTACCTACTCTCTCTTTGCTCTTTCCTTTATCTGACTGACTCCAGTTTATCCCACAGGCTCTCAGCTCAGGCACCATTTCCTCAGGAATTCTTCCCTGACCGACCAATCTAGGTCAGACATCCCTTTTCTCTCCTCCCATACACCAACCACTTCTGTTACAGTACTTATTAAATGTATTGTACAAAAGGTGGAAGCACTCAAGTGTCCATTGATGGATGAATGGATAAAGAAAATGTGATAAATACATATGGTGGAATACTATTCAGCCTTAAGGAGGTAGGAAATTCTGACACATGCCACGACATAGATGAACCTTGAAGACATTATGCTGAGTGAAATAAGCTGGTCACGAAAGGACAAATCCTGTATTATACCTCTTACGTGAGGTTTCTAGAGTAGTCAAATTCATACAGATAGAAAGTAGAATGGTGTTTACCAGGGGCTGTGGGGAGGAGGGGATGGAGAGTTATTGTTTAGTGGGTATGGAGTTTCAATCTGGGAAGATGGAAAAGTTCTGTGGATGGATGGTGGTGATAGTTGCACAACAATGTGAATGTACTTAATGCTACTGAATTGTACACTTAATGATTAAAATGGTAAGTTTTATGTATATTTCACCACAATTTAGGAATGTGTTATAACCTGGTGTTTAATGACAGTATGCCTTCCTATAATTTAAGCTACCTTGACAGCATAGACCAAGGATTTTCACCAGTGTATTCACAGTGCTAAACACATACATTATAGATAGAAAGTGCTCATTATTAAAATGAATGTTGAATAAATGAATGAATGTGGAAGGTGTCTATTATTACTATATTCACACTCAGAGACGAGGGGTGACCTTACTGAGATCACACAGCTAGTAAATGTTCAAGTCAGGATTAAAACCCAGGTGTCGTCAACCCCAATCCAAAAATATCCTTTACATTGAGCCAGCCTTTATTTTCTGTGACTTTCTACACACAGTTAGCTAAAACCAGAGAAGGTAGATGCAGATAAATGAACCTGAAATGCCATGTCTCAGATTAAAAATGATTTTAGAAGACTGAAAAAGAGGTTGGAAAGGGAAGGAAAAAAAAAAAAAAGCTAAAGTATACTAAGGAATATAAGTGGAGCACTGAGAGGATATCGCCAGTCATAAATATCCTTTCTAAGATTCCTTTACATTCTAAAGTCATTACATACACATTTGCTTTGTTTGCGTTCCTCTTTCATTCGATTTTTTAAAGCTGCCTTTATAACGTACAAATGTAACAAAATGTTCAGAGGAAAAAAGTTAGTAATCCCCTATATTTGCTTTTTATTTTTCCCAATCTCTTGCCATGTAACCAAAAGAATTGGAATGGGGAGATTGATTGGGCAATCAGTTGTTTCCAAAGGGCTATACCTTTGGAATCCCGGTTTCTTAGGTAATTTAACCTGGAAGGGGGTTTTGCTGTAGGGAACAGCCCACATGGTTGGGGATGGACAAGATGATTTAATAGGCCTCTTCTTGCCCTAATTGCTAATCTTCCTTGTGGGAACTCCCTTCTCATGCTGCATTAAAGACTCCATTAATTTGTTTATATATAAATTCAAGCTACTTCAGTTCTGTCACACTTCTGAGCGGTTCCCATTCAAGAGTCCCTGGCTGTACCACCCATTAGGATTTACTGATAAAAAAGATGCATTATATGTTTTATTACCTAGTCTACAGAGCACATGTGACAACTATAAAGTACATTCATGTATAGTGTGAATAACTGTCAGGGTAATTGATACAGTAGTCTGTAATAAAGGTAACTGGAATGGCATTCCTAGAAGCTGAGTTCTCTAAGTGCTCAAGAGGAGGGGGACAGGCACTAAATAAATCTAGTCTTTCAGAAATCGCTGGCATTTTTTTTTTAAATAGCCAACCAGAATCCTTAGGCCTGCATTTCACTCTCGAGTGTAATTATTTTATGTTGTAATTCATATCTGCCGGCACGTTGGAATCAACTCAAATAAAGGCATACCATAAATCTTGTACTGTTTGGATTAAGCACGTGTTGGTGTTGGAAAAAGTCAGGGAGGAAGCTTCCCCTGTGTGCAAATAGTTTAAGAGAATCAAGTTGCTGGAAAGGATGTAGATCCAGTTGGGACAAATGGTTCACCAGTAGCCTTTCAGCCTCAGTTTAAATATCCAAAGCACTGATAGGCCCAGTACTTCATCTTTGTAGGTGATTTATAACTGGCTATTATAACAATATTATCAACAATAGTAAGTGACACTGTCACTTACTGGGCTCCTACTACATGCCACTTTTCTGTGTATACTAGTATTTTATCCTCAAAACAGCTCTATACGGAAGCTGTTACTAGCCATGTTATGTAGAGCATGTTACTTAACTTCTCTATATCCCAGATTATTCATCTGGAAATAGAAACCATTATAGTGTAAAATCACAGGGTTCTTGAGAATATTAAATTAGGTAATATATGTAAAGTGCCTAGAACAGTGTCTGGCACACAATAAGTGCTCAAAAAAGAGTAAGCTGACATTGATCATTATTTTTATTTTGCAGATTAAAAAAACAGTCACAGAGAGGTTGAGAAACTTACCCAAAGTGACTGATGGAGGATTTGGACCCAGATCTTTCAAATTCCAAAGTCTAAATTAATTCTGCAGTTTTGCCTATCTGCTATGCCTTCTCCATGTTAACTTTGTTAACATGTTAATATTGGTTCTTATACTATCTTTGGAGCATAGAAGGTGGGAGCAACATCTGTACCCCTCTTAGTCTTCCAGCCCATTTCAAGTTGAGGTGATCAGACAACCTTCCTTGGTAGAATCTTTCACCTTCAACTGGGACCTGATAGTAGCTTAGTACATGTTGTGTCTTGTCCAAATGGGAGTTGATATGGCCCCTTCAGACTTCCAGTCCGTTTTACAGGATGATCTACACTTCCTTTCCCCCCCAGGAAAGACTTCTGGGTTTTGGTACAGTAGCTCTACACTCTCACTAGAGAGTCTATTTGAATGATGACTAATAATTGTTGGCACCTGCCATGGCCATATATTTTTCTTCTCTAGCTGTTTTGCAATTAGACTGATCTTGTGAAATGGAAAAAAATACTAGAGAAGGAGTCAGATCCAAGATATAGACCAACCCTGTATAACTCTATCTATATGCTCGTACCCAGAGACATATGCCAACTCTTCTTCTGATATCTGAGGATCCTTGAAAGTCACTGGGCCAAGTCCTGCATGCATATCCTCAGCCTCTGCCTCCAAATCAACTGAGCCCCTGAGCCAGCAGAGCTGCAGATCACAGGGTGGTGTGCTGAGGCAATGTCAAGACTGGCCCACCATCCCCCCTCCAAACACCCCCTCAAAAATTCTACCACCTTCATAATTTCACCACCTTCAGCTTCTATAACTAGGGCTAGAAGGGAAGTGGATTTCAACATTCTAGAAATATTTTTCAGCAAGAGGGCACAAATGAAACTGAACTTAGAACAGTGCTTGAAAGCAGTAAAGGATGAGTGGAGAAGATACAAGTTCAATTTTGGTTCTATGTGTGAGCTGTATTATCTTGGCAGTTTATACAAATGCTCTGGAACTCAATTTCTTCATTTGTAAGTAATAATGTATACTGCACTGAGAATTTGAATTATACTATGCATGTCAGAAATGCCTTAGAAACTACAAAATGCTCTGCAAATGTTAGTTTCCACAAAAATGGAAAAAGGGCAACATTTAGAGTTGAAGATAGAAGTTCATCTATGGTAAGGCTCCATGACCGATCAGCTGTGTGATCTTGGGGGCTGATCACACTGATCTGTGTGATCTTGTGATCTTTAGTCTCATATTTTTCTTCTGTAAAATGGGCAAAATGATGTTAATACTCCACACCTGTTTTGTTACGTGGTTCCAATACAAGTGAAAGTGTTTGTTTAAGGATTGAACTCTAAAGCACTCTGCAAATGTGAGTCACTATATTATTGCTGGTATAGGCAGCCCGTGGAGTGTCTCGTCTTTGTCCTTGAACATCCAAAGGGCACTTTTGTAAATGTGGTTTCCCATGTTTTAAAAAAACCTACTTTTCACTACAAGAACAATTCCAGCTTTCTCAGCCAAGTGACTCTTCTCACCTACTCGGTATCTTAATTGCAGAGAGAATAGGGAGGAAACAGAAGTCAAAGCCAGGAATCATTGGGTTTTTTCCATCTAGGTATGAATTAGAAGATCTGGGACTGTCTTTGCGTCTCATTTTGCTGTCTGCTGGTCGATGTTTGCACAGTGCTGGGGTGAAGTAACTGAGCTCTCTATTCAGGATAAATGCTAGTTCTGCTTTGTACTGAGAGATATATGCCAGGACATAAAAGAATTCTCTCCATGGTGCTCCTATTAATTCATGGCTGTTATAGAGAGCTGTAAAAAGCCACCTAATTACTTCTTCCTCCTGCTGTATATTTCAAGGATGGCAGGCATCCTAGTATTCAAGGCAAGTCTGGTATTAAAGCCAGTGGGCTGTAATCTTTTTTCCCCACTGTCTTGTAACCATCAGCTTGGTCTGCAAGAGAGAATATTGGCCCCAAGGACCATCTGTGTCCTTGGGTTCCCTTTATCCTTGTAGGAGTGGGGGAGACTCTGAGCTGTCCACTTTGCTTCTGCCGGCATTTGCTTGGCCACTTGTAAAATGGGGGCAGTGTATCTCGTGGCTGGATACAGTTTGGAGAACGCTGAAATAGCTTCTGAAGAAGCTTGTTACTTATGTTTACAACATGATTGAAGGATCCTGTAAGGGTCCCAACCTGCCTTCTGAGCTAATCCATGTGGAAGTGCCCAGCAGTGTGTCCCTAACCAGTTCCTGAACACAGTCTGTTGAGCTTTGGAAACAGTGGCCACACATGTCATGGGCATGTTCATGATACATTAGATCATGGATGGGTGAGGGGAGGTGGATTAGCCACCCCACGTGTCAGCTGAGCTGTGGAGGCAGGAGCTCCTGTTTTCATGTCACCTCTTGCTGAACTTTCCCCATGGCGTGATGAGGTTACACCATTAGCTTGGTAATCAGGCCCTTTGGACAGAGGTTGCAGCCCAGCCCAACTTCAGATCTCTTCTTTACAAGAATCCTATCCTTTTGAGAAATGGCCCATTCCCTCATCACCCAAAGCTAGGCCAGGCCTTCCACAAGTCTCCACACCTTTAAGAAGCCAGCTCAGAGAAGCCCCTCACCCATGTTGCCTTACCTCCTCAGCCTTTCCCACCTGAAAGCCTTCCCTTTCCTTCATGAGTACCCAGGAAGCTTCAGGCCATGCTTCTAGAACTGTGCTGTCCAATATAGTGGCCACTAGCCACATGTGGCTGTTTAGATTTAAATTTAAATTAATTAAAATGAAACAAAATTTAAGAACTCAGTTCCTCCATCACACTAGGCATGTTTCAAGTGCTCAAAAGCCACATATGCTAGTGGCTACTGTATTAGACATGCAGATGTAGATTTCCCTGTTCATGAAATGCTCTGTCAGACCCGCTGTTCTCTAGCATGTCTCACTCTGCCCTGTGATGAAAATGCCCAGCTCTTACTGAGTACCTACTCTGTGCCAACTCAATGCTTAGTCCTTTATAATCACCAAGACATTTTTAATATCAGGAGTGATTTAGTTCATGAGAATCCTGAGGCTTAGTGGTGCTAAGTGCCTTGTCCAAGGATACATAGCTGGTAAGTAGCAGAGCTGGGTCTGGATCCTGAGTGTGTCTTCCCTGAGGCTGCTCTCTAAACTACTCTACTACACTGACTGGAGACATCTGTGTGCTGCAGTAAATGCAGTTCTCCCCTGTGTTTGTTTCTTGTCACAGCTGCTATGAGCCGGTGAGGTAAAGGTGGAGCTACAGAGCGTGGCCAGGCTGATGCTGGCACTAGGGTGCATTGATGGTGATGTTGGCAGTCCATTTTGCACACTTTCCTTGCTAGGCACTGTGCGAAGTGCTTTACATGCATTTATCCTGTTTAATTCTCCTAATAACCCCATTATGGATCTACAATTATTATCTCCACTCTACAGATGAGAGAAAAAAAAGCACAGCCTACGAAGTTCAGCAGCATGATGGTTGGTAAGTGGCAGAGCCTGAAATGGAACCCAGCTGGTCTGACCTCAGAAACCCTTGTAATGACCACTAGGTCTTGCTGCTTCAACTCATCTCAGTGTCACTCCCAACAGAAGGGTTCTTGCTTCTTCTCCATATGGAGGACTTTGGTGAATCCTCTGCTTGCTTTCGGAAAGTAAACAGAGCAAAACGTCTGAGTGGAGGGGATGCTTCTGTGGATAGGAGCTTATCCAGTCCCTGGAGAGCTGGTGCTGGGTAAAGACTCGCCCCTTCCTTCCACTCCTGAAGTGCTAATCGATGCAGCAAATACACCTGATTGACTTCTTGTCAGAGCCCCATTTCGCAACAATGGACAACATCTTCTGTAATTTGAAAACTGATTACAGACCTCCGATCCTGGTTTGCCTTTTTTTTTTTTTTTTTTAAACATAAAAGGAATTTCTCCTTAAGAGAGAGCAAAAGCTGTTCTGGTTGATTCTGATACATTTCCAAGGAGGTTTCTTTGCCAACCTCTTTTAAGTTAATCTATTAAATTACAGGAACTGAACTTGAAGATACAGCAAAGAAGGAAATAGCACCATCTGCATCCCATTTTCATTCATTAAGAACTCTGAGCCTAATAAAAAGGTGAACCTTCATGAACAGTGTTTATTCCATTTTCTTGTATATCTGTAGTGGTGTGTTAATGAGTAGATTCTACCTATCAAGTTGATGTATCTGAAATCTCAAGTATGACATGCCTGGGGAAAATAGATGAGAACATAGCAAGTGGTCCCTAGCTCTCCATTCCTGTTTTGGTAAGGGAAAGGAATGTAAGCAAGGATCAGCAAGGCAGGGAGACCAGGTCAGTTTCCATAGAAACTACTTCTTCCAGTGACTTTAAGGCATCACCCAAAGCAGCAGGGAAATGTTTCAGCCTGGAGTTGAATTCCACTCTAACAGTGTATGCATATTGAATTCTTTAGTCATCCTCTGCAAATACTCCTCAGGAGTAGTAGCATTTACGAGAAAGAGCATGTGCTTTGGAATGAGAGAGGTCTGGATTTGAGGCTGTTCCCTATACTTGGTGGTTAAGAGAAGAGTCTTTACAGTCAAACTGCACAGATTCACATCCTGGATCTAGAGCTTGAGTCAGCACACTGTGACGGCCTGTAGGCCAAATCCAGCACACCACCTGTTCTTGTACAGTCAGAGCTAAGAATAGCTTTTACAGTTTTTAACGGTTGAAAAAAAATCAAAAGAAGAATAACATTTCACAATATATAAAAATTACATGAAGTTCAGATTTCAGGGTCCAGAAATAAACATTCATTGCGACACAATCACACTCATTTACGTGTTGTCCCGGCTGCTTTTGCACATCAACAGCAGAGTGGAGTTGCTGCCCTGGAGGCAGCATGATTTGCAGAGCTGAAGATATCTGCCACGTGGCCCTTGACGGAGAAAGTTTGCTGACCCCGATCTAGAATTTAAGTTACAGTTACTTTCTTCACCTGAGAAAGAGAGTCAATGACAGTAGTCACAGCATAAGGTGGTTGCACATGGTACACACAAAATAAATGCCAGCTGATGACCACATGATTGTGGCCAAGCCACTGAAACTCTGAGCCTTGATTTCCTCATCTATAAAATGGAGATAATAATACCTACCTTCTAGGATTTTTAACAGGATTAATGGGGAAGGCTATCAATAACAATAATGGCCATTTTTAATTAGCATTTAATTCACAAACGTGAAAACCAAGACAAAGAATGGTTAAGTGACTTGCCTAACCCACCCAGGCAGTGAGTGATAAAGCTGGGTTATGAAACAAGCCATTGCCAGAGTCTGCTGCTTGGTCTCAACAACGGTGTCATCTAGCTGCAGTGAGTGGCAGGTGGTGTATCTGTCCAGTCCCTTCCTTCTTCCCCTTGCCCCCACAGTGGTGTATTTCTCATGCACGTGTTTGCCACTACTATCGTTTTACCTTGTAGTATAGATAGTTCTTCATGTTTCTGTCTCAAGCATCCATTTAAAATTATATTTTAATTGAAAGGACTTATATTTCTGTTTATTTCTGAAATGTGATTTTCTTGAGCTCGGAACCATATCTTCTCATTTTTGTTCCCCTACTATCTAGTATGCTGCCTGGCCCATTGTTGGTGCTGAGTTAGTGTTTGCTAATTGTCTAAAAGAATGAACAAAAATCGAATTTGTTGATACTGTTTGTATATCTTCTTACACTAATCCCATTGAGCTTCTTTGAGTGATGTGTATTGTTATAAAACATTTGGTATATAGCTGTTCTGAGAGTTCATGTGCAAAGGAACTCAGCAGGAGCCTACATTATGACTGGTCCCCTGAGCCTACAAGAAACTTGAGAAAATACATTAGTTTCCTAGTTAAAAGAGACCTTTTCAGCTTGCCCTCTACCTCTGCTGGGCGGCTTCATTCACAGTGGCTCTTTGCAGCTCCAGGTGGCTTTCTCATGTAGAAGACAGCATCAGGTCCTGCTAGTCAGGAATTGGACCACCCCATCTTAGTGATGACTTACCACCAGGCTGAAACAGAAGACCTTCAATGGAGATTGACTAGTGAGCTGACTGAGGCTGGTTTGGCCTGGGGCCCACAGTCGGGGAGACCACAGCAGTTACTCTGATGTGTGTCTTTGACTCTCAGCCCAAACACGGGTCCCTGAGGCCATTGTATATGCTCTCAGTCTTCTAGGCTGGAAGGAAACTTCCAGACAGGCAGAAAGGAATGCGGAAATGAAACAGGACATTTTCCTTTCCACGTTAGACCCTAGAGTAAAAGAAAGCATGACAGCAAGAATGTTGTTGGGAAAATATAGGAAAAGTGTCAGGGCTCCTCAGATGTTCAGAATCTTGCCGAGCATTTGCTGTGAATAGGTTGTGTGTGGGTGGAGTGATTTGGCTGGCGTTTTACTGCCTCGGGGCGTCACTGCACCAAGAGGCCATCCTCTCCATCCTACAGCCTCCAAGGACCTGTTGCCGGTTACCTAGCTCGTAGGCCTGCGTGCGAGGGGTCTGGTGACCCAGCCTAGCATGTGAAGGGTTTGTGACCCAGTCTGTGAATGGGCTTGAGGGGTCTGTGAGCTCCAGACCCAGCCCTAGCTCCACAATTGGCCCAGTCGACAGGATTACTGGCAGGTAAAACAGCCCAACAATTGGCGACATTGGAAGCAGGATGCCAACATTAGCCCTAGCTTTACAAATGTCATAATGACATCACAGACTTTTATGTGTTGGATACTTCTAATATATCCATAAGCGTTTAATGGGAGTATTATTATTCTTATTTGGCAGACAGTGACACCAAGGTTTCTGAGGTAAGGGTTATACATGTAGAGTGTTACAGAGCCTGGAGCAGAATTTACATTTTCGACTCCTGATCACCTAACCCAACCTCACTACAAATGCATCCTAGATTCAGGGCAGAGACAATCCAGTCATTTATCTATTCAACAACTGTTTATTGATCACCTATAATAAGCACTGAGGATTCAACACTGAGTGAACAAGACAGACAAGGTTGCAGCCCTTATTACCTTCTGTTTTATTGGGAGAGTCAGGCAATAACCATGTAAATGAGTAAAATAATTCAAACAGTGACAAGTGCTGTGATTTTTTTTTTTTTTTTCATTCAAGGTAATGTGATCGGGAGTAACTGGGAGGGATAGCAAAATTACATGGAATGGGTCAAGGAAGGTGTCTCTGATAAGGGGACACTTAAGCTGAGACAAATGCTAGGAGAACACATGAATGCAAAGATTGGAGGGAAGAGCGTTGCGGGTGGGCAAGTGCTAGCAGGTGCTTGTGCTCATAGGTGGAAACTGATGCAGGTAAAAGAGGTAGTCCCTTTCCTTCCTGGTGTGTATGTCTCAGTCCTGATGATGTGACAGGGACTGCGTCATCAGCTTGAGAAGGGCTCAGGGTACAGTTGGGTCAACTTTTTTTTCCCACTTGTTGACAATTCCATTTCTCTCCGTGTCTCTCATGCAACGCCTGCCCATCCTTCTGGCCTGGCTCAGATGACTACTGTCACGGTAACCCTCCCTGGTTCTAGCCGCACTAAGTAGTCCTTCCTCCTCCAAGCCCTTTATCTGCACTGCTCTTTTTTTATTCTGGGCATATTATTCCTGCCCATTCATCAAGACTGGAGTATAGCATAGTACTCATGACCATGGTGCTGCAGTTAGGCAGGCTCTGGGGTTTAGTCCCAACTTTCTAATGTATGATTTCCGGTAAGTTGCTTGGTCTTTTAGATCTCAGTTATGTCTTCCATAAGTGGGCATAATTACAGCACATCTAGCATAAGGTTCTTCTGAGGTGAAAATGAAACCTAAGTGTCCATCAGTGAACAACTGGATAAAGAAAATGTGGTATATATACACAATGGAATACTACTCTGCCATAGAAAAGAATAAAATTCTGCCATTTGCAGCAACATGGATGAGTCTGAAGAAAATTATGTTAAGTGAAATAAGCCAAACTAGAAAAGAGAAATAGCACATACTCTCACTTACAACTGGGAAGAAAAAGAGAGAGAGAGAAAGAGAGAGAGAGAACCATAGCAATTTATTGAAGGAGAGAACAAACCTAAGGTTACTAGAGATGGCAAGGATAGAGGGAGGGGGTTTGGGGAGGGACAGGTCAGGTAAAGGGCATAAAGAAAAATCATGATTTGTAATAATGCATATGCAAATAATAATAAATAAAAGAAAAAAGACGTAATGCTCATAAAGCGCTTAGTTCGTAGCAAGCCTTCAGCAGATGTAAATAAGTGTGTAGCATGTGGCTCTGCTGTTAGGCTGAGGGCTTGAGAGCAGGAGCTGTACATCAACGCTTACATCTGCATTTCCTCCCCCAGTCCCTGGACTATAAGTAGTGCTCAATAAACATTTTGAGTGAATACATGACATTTTCCTTTTCTCTATAGATGCGAGCACTGCAGCATTATAGAATCTCAGAACTGGAAAGAATCTTGCTGTCATTGAATAAATTCAAATCCTTAATTTAAACAAAAGGAAACTGAGGCCAGCAGAGGTTAAAGAATTAAGCCCAAAGTTACAAAACGCATTCATGG
>NW_007729773.1:167362-182725 GCF_000696425.1 Galeopterus variegatus | reverse complement strand
TTAGCATTTAATTCACAAACGTGAAAACCAAGACAAAGAATGGTTAAGTGACTTGCCTAACCCACCCAGGCAGTGAGTGATAAAGCTGGGTTATGAAACAAGCCATTGCCAGAGTCTGCTGCTTGGTCTCAACAACGGTGTCATCTAGCTGCAGTGAGTGGCAGGTGGTGTATCTGTCCAGTCCCTTCCTTCTTCCCCTTGCCCCCACAGTGGTGTATTTCTCATGCACGTGTTTGCCACTACTATCGTTTTACCTTGTAGTATAGATAGTTCTTCATGTTTCTGTCTCAAGCATCCATTTAAAATTATATTTTAATTGAAAGGACTTATATTTCTGTTTATTTCTGAAATGTGATTTTCTTGAGCTCGGAACCATATCTTCTCATTTTTGTTCCCCTACTATCTAGTATGCTGCCTGGCCCATTGTTGGTGCTGAGTTAGTGTTTGCTAATTGTCTAAAAGAATGAACAAAAATCGAATTTGTTGATACTGTTTGTATATCTTCTTACACTAATCCCATTGAGCTTCTTTGAGTGATGTGTATTGTTATAAAACATTTGGTATATAGCTGTTCTGAGAGTTCATGTGCAAAGGAACTCAGCAGGAGCCTACATTATGACTGGTCCCCTGAGCCTACAAGAAACTTGAGAAAATACATTAGTTTCCTAGTTAAAAGAGACCTTTTCAGCTTGCCCTCTACCTCTGCTGGGCGGCTTCATTCACAGTGGCTCTTTGCAGCTCCAGGTGGCTTTCTCATGTAGAAGACAGCATCAGGTCCTGCTAGTCAGGAATTGGACCACCCCATCTTAGTGATGACTTACCACCAGGCTGAAACAGAAGACCTTCAATGGAGATTGACTAGTGAGCTGACTGAGGCTGGTTTGGCCTGGGGCCCACAGTCGGGGAGACCACAGCAGTTACTCTGATGTGTGTCTTTGACTCTCAGCCCAAACACGGGTCCCTGAGGCCATTGTATATGCTCTCAGTCTTCTAGGCTGGAAGGAAACTTCCAGACAGGCAGAAAGGAATGCGGAAATGAAACAGGACATTTTCCTTTCCACGTTAGACCCTAGAGTAAAAGAAAGCATGACAGCAAGAATGTTGTTGGGAAAATATAGGAAAAGTGTCAGGGCTCCTCAGATGTTCAGAATCTTGCCGAGCATTTGCTGTGAATAGGTTGTGTGTGGGTGGAGTGATTTGGCTGGCGTTTTACTGCCTCGGGGCGTCACTGCACCAAGAGGCCATCCTCTCCATCCTACAGCCTCCAAGGACCTGTTGCCGGTTACCTAGCTCGTAGGCCTGCGTGCGAGGGGTCTGGTGACCCAGCCTAGCATGTGAAGGGTTTGTGACCCAGTCTGTGAATGGGCTTGAGGGGTCTGTGAGCTCCAGACCCAGCCCTAGCTCCACAATTGGCCCAGTCGACAGGATTACTGGCAGGTAAAACAGCCCAACAATTGGCGACATTGGAAGCAGGATGCCAACATTAGCCCTAGCTTTACATATGTCATAATGACATCACAGACTTTTATGTGTTGGATACTTCTAATATATCCATAAGCGTTTAATGGGAGTATTATTATTCTTATTTGGCAGACATTGACACCAAGGTTTCTGAGGTAAGGGTTATACATGTAGAGTGTTACAGAGCCTGGAGCAGANTTTTTTTTTTTTTTTTTTTCATTCAAGGTAATGTGATCGGGAGTAACTGGGAGGGATAGCAAAATTACATGGAATGGGTCAAGGAAGGTGTCTCTGATAAGGGGACACTTAAGCTGAGACAAATGCTAGGAGAACACATGAATGCAAAGATTGGAGGGAAGAGCGTTGCGGGTGGGCAAGTGCTAGCAGGTGCTTGTGCTCATAGGTGGAAACTGATGCAGGTAAAAGAGGTAGTCCCTTTCCTTCCTGGTGTGTATGTCTCAGTCCTGATGATGTGACAGGGACTGCGTCATCAGCTTGAGAAGGGCTCAGGGTACAGTTGGGTCAACTTTTTTTTCCCACTTGTTGACAATTCCATTTCTCTCCGTGTCTCTCATGCAACGCCTGCCCATCCTTCTGGCCTGGCTCAGATGACTACTGTCACGGTAACCCTCCCTGGTTCTAGCCGCACTAAGTAGTCCTTCCTCCTCCAAGCCCTTTATCTGCACTGCTCTTTTTTTATTCTGGGCATATTATTCCTGCCCATTCATCAAGACTGGAGTATAGCATAGTACTCATGACCATGGTGCTGCAGTTAGGCAGGCTCTGGGGTTTAGTCCCAACTTTCTAATGTATGATTTCCGGTAAGTTGCTTGGTCTTTTAGATCTCAGTTATGTCTTCCATAAGTGGGCATAATTACAGCACATCTAGCATAAGGTTCTTCTGAGGTGAAAATGAAACCTAAGTGTCCATCAGTGAACAACTGGATAAAGAAAATGTGGTATATATACACAATGGAATACTACTCTGCCATAGAAAAGAATAAAATTCTGCCATTTGCAGCAACATGGATGAGTCTGAAGAAAATTATGTTAAGTGAAATAAGCCAAACTAGAAAAGAGAAATAGCACATACTCTCACTTACAACTGGGAAGAAAAAGAGAGAGAGAGAAACATTTGCAGCAACATGGATGAGTCTGAAGAAAATTATGTTAAGTGAAATAAGCCAAACTAGGAAAGAGAAATAGCACATACTCTCACTTACAACTGGGAAGAAAAAGAGAGAGAGAGAGAAAGAGAGAGAGAGAGAGAGAACCATAGCAATTTATTGAAGGAGAGAACAAACCTAAGGTTACTAGAGATGGCAAGGATAGAGGGAGGGGGTTTGGGGAGGGACAGGTCAGGTAAAGGGCATAAAGAAAAATCATGATTTGTAATAATGCATATGCAAATAATAATAAATAAAAGAAAAAAGACGTAATGCTCATAAAGCGCTTAGTTCGTAGCAAGCCTTCAGCAGATGTAAATAAGTGTGTAGCATGTGGCTCTGCTGTTAGGCTGAGGGCTTGAGAGCAGGAGCTGTACATCAACGCTTACATCTGCATTTCCTCCCCCAGTCCCTGGACTATAAGTAGTGCTCAATAAACATTTTGAGTGAATACATGACATTTTCCTTTTCTCTATAGATGCGAGCACTGCAGCATTATAGAATCTCAGAACTGGAAAGAATCTTGCTGTCATTGAATAAATTCAAATCCTTAATTTAAACAAAAGGAAACTGAGGCCAGCAGAGGTTAAAGAATTAAGCCCAAAGTTACAAAACGCATTCATGGTAGTTCTGAAAACAGTGTCTGGTTTCTTTCAGACGGCAACACACACAGAAGTAGGTTCTTGCCACCTCTGAGGGAAACAGCTTCAGTTCTCCAAGATTCAAGCCTGAATTTAGAATATTTTGTCCCATTAGAACACTTGCTTGTTTTGAACATGTGGCCTAGTTTTTATCTGGAAGTGATGGCAGAGACTGGTCTCATTCATCTTTTATCCCTAGCGGAGAGCAGACCCTTGCACAGAACAGATGCTCTATAAACGTGTGATAAATGAGTGGGCTCATGTGGCCACCCTTCTTATAGCTTAGTAATGTAAAGTGTTCATGTGCAAAATAATCTCCACGTTGATGTAGTTGTGTCTCCTGTGTCACAGAGTGCCTTTTGTAATCTCAGGCCTCGCCTGTGCCCATGGCCTGTCTGGTGAGGAAAGCAGTAAATTTCTGCCTCCCTAGGGGGTAATATGCATTGATCCATCTGGGATTTAAAGGCCTGTGAGCATTTAAATGACATCTGGGCTTATTGATTTCGAAGCACAGCATATTGTGTTTAGAAATCATTTAATGGGCTAAGATTCGTGCAATCATCCAACAAATACTAAGGAATGCCTACTATGTGCCAGGTACTTTTTCCTAGTCTCTTCAGGAATATGGGAAAAATAATTGCCTCTCCCTTAGGGTTGCTTTGAAGAGAATTGAGTGAAAAATGCATGTGGACCACTGAGCACAATGGCCAGGACAGGGTGATTGCTCAAAATATTAACCACTATTTGTAAAATATATGTAATGATAAAATTGTGGTAAAGATTGCAATGATGAGGAAAAAGTAAAGTTACTATAGCATGCTTTGAATTCTCACATTGAAAAGCTGCTTCTCTTCCTCATTTTTTAAAATTCATTCTCCAAGTTCCATTCATAGCAGACTGTTGGGAGAAGTCCACACTTGCTGGAAGAGAATCATGTTTGTTTTCTAGGTGTTCTAACTGAGAGGTTACTAAAGTGGTCTGCTGTATGTCCAAAACGCAGTACTTTCTTCAATGAGCATGCATGAACTAGGGAAGTTTCTTGGAAACTCATGTCATAACTTGGGTGCCAAGCACAAGTCATGCTGAAACCCCAACCTGAACCAGAGGCAAAAAGTGCAGAGTCAGGATCAGGGTTCAGGGGCAAGGGGCCCCTGGCTGCCAGCCCTCAGGATGTGAAGTCTCGAGCTGGCTGGGCACTTGCTTCTCAGAAGAGGCCCCCTAGAAGCAGTGGGGGAAGCCAGAGCAGGAAGCAAATTTTAATCCATTAGGGAGAGCCAAATTCAAATCCAAATACAGACACTAAATCTAAACGGCCGTAAGTGGGATAGATGTGTCCTAGTTACTAAGCCAAAAAATCAGAGTTAGCCAGAGATAGTCTTCAGAGAGGAAGAGAGTGATTAATACATCAAAAACGAGCAGAGGCAAATCTCATATGATGGTTAGTACCAGCCTTGGTGCAACCTGGCATGGCCATGATCAGTGGGGGAGGTGGCGGGAGTAGGAGTGGGGCTGCAGCAAACCAGTGTACTGGAGCTAAACTAGCATCCTCATCTTTGGTCCTCCCAACAACACATTGAGGAAAACACTGTTATTATCTCTCCTTTCTAGTCGGAGACACTGTAGGACTGTAAATAGCTTATCCTACTTCACCCAGGAAGCCAAGAGTCAAGACCAAATAACCTGAGTCCACGGTGCACTATCTTGACCCCCATACTGTCCTTAGGGGAGCTCACATTCTGTGCTAAGCACTGGGCTGGACATTGAGAATGCAGCCCTGAGCAGAACAGTGCCCTGCCCTCAAGGAGCTTGCATTTTAATGAAGGAGACAGGACCCTGAATAAGTGGTTACAAGAGTGTGGAGTGGTGTGAAATGCAGAGAACGGCACCATGAGGATGAGTAAGAGGAAGCCAGCCTCGTTAGGGGCTCTGGAAGCCATGTGCTGGGTGAGCTCTCAGGGGAAGAGGAGCTGCTTGTTGCGTGGAGGGTAGGGAACGTATTCCAGACAGTTTAGTGCGTGTGGATGAGGCATTGGTAATTAAATACTTCTGGGATGAGGGATTGGCTTATAAGAATTCATTTCATTTAGTCATTACTACTAACTGAATTTAACAAAAAAATGCTTGCTCAGTGCATCCTTGGAGGCTTTTGCTTTGAGGCTGCTAATAGGCTCATTTTGGGATAAGTCATTGTGCTGGATAGTTTGCATTTTTACCCTATTGCCTTGATCAGAGGCGCTACCATGAAGGCATTCTTTACAAGGACCATGCAAGTGGATTTAAAAAGAAATAAGGAAAAATCCATGTCAAAGCTGTCACTGAGTAGCAGGGCATCAGGGAAGAAATGCGGAGGGTGGAAGACAACCTACCACATGCTAGGAATAGTGCATCCATTATTTCGTTTAGTCCTTCCCCACAAGCTATGAGGTAGGTATTATTATCACTAATTAGAGAGATGAAGCAGATATGCACCAGGCTCAAATACCTTGTCCAGGCTCACACAACTTGGGAAGGGGGAGAGTTTGGCTTCCAAATCCAGACTGTCTGGACCCCAGACATGGGCTGCTCTTGCATCCTTCTGATCTCATTCAAGCTAGTAGGTATATATTAATTAATGCTTTAGTTTTGTCTTACTAAAGAGTCTTATAATTACAGCTCAAATTGTGAGCCAGTGCAGGAAGAATCCTTCAGCTTTCTGGACCTCCATTTGCTCATTTCTAAGGTTCTTCAGGCTTTAAAATGTACATTCCATGGGCTGTTGGTCCTCAGTTCTAGTCTGGTCCAGTTCAAGTTTTCCCGCAGTAGTTTCCCTAGGAGAGCATTTATCATACTGTGTCCGACTGAGGGCATTCTTGTAGGTCCTCCATTAACCCCAGCACTTCTTGAGTGTTGGTTCTGTCTCTGTGCTCCCCTAAATCCTAACACAAGTTCTGGCACAGAATAGGCAGTAATCCACTTTACTTCAAATTGACCGACATTGATTTTTTTAAAAACTTGGGGAGATCACTTTACATTTCTGGGCCTTAATGGCCTTATCTGTAAATCAGGGCTATCAGACAAGATAATGCCTGAAATAATTTCCAGCCGTGTGATAACCTGACCACCTCTATGTAGACACAACTCTGTTTCCCTGAGATCTCAATAGAGTTAGTCTTTCCTCCCTCTGTGCTATTTCCTACTGTGTCTGTTTTTATTTTATTTTTTTATAATGTATGGATTTACCTGGTTCTCTTCCCTCTATCAATTTATAAATCGTGAGGGCAAGAATAGGGTCTGATTCATCTTGGTTTTTACCAAGTTGAATACACAGAAGGTGCTCAGGAAATGAATGAGTGAATGCTCCTCCTTTATTCCTTTATCAACTTTATGCCTTTAAGTAACCCCCCGTTTCCTACCAGCGAATCAAAGGGAAACCACTCTAAATGTCTCAGGCACTTTTATGTCTTTGAAGGCCTTATATTATATGAGTAAAAATTCAAATTTTTGTGATTTCCAATCCTGCATGACCCTCCCTAGACAAGAAACAGAGAGGAAGCTCCACCCCTCCAACTGGATCGCCTTGGGACTGATCCAGACCCACAGACATCAAAGATGGGTTATGCTTGTTGTTTATAAAAGAGCTGTGCACCCCACCGAACTTGGGAAATGACCTAAAATTTGTGATGAGGCATTTAAATTGGGCAAACAGAACAGTCGCTCCTCCCACCCCCTGTGCAGAGATGGACTTAATGAGTCTGTGTCTTGTTGAGATTAAAGGAACTAAAAACATTCTCCCCAAACATTCAGTGCAAAGAGAGACTATGGGGCAGGGGGCGGGGTGTTAGGGGAATAAATGAACAGGAAGGAAGATTTCAAAACATCAAATAAAATAGCAGGAGCTCTATGTGCCATTTAAGATCTTGTTTCTGTTTTAGAAAAGGTTAACCCCATATGTTCATTGTTGCCTAAAAAGGGGGGCAAGAAACTGATAGAAACTGAGCATCTGCTAGGGGCCTCACATGACATGACAAGTCAGCAAGGTGGGTTTTAGTCTTTGCATTTGACAGATCAGGATCCTGAGGCTACAGAGGTTAGGAGAGCTGCCCAGGGTCACCCAAGGAAGGAGCATCTAAGCCAGATTCAGACTCTGGGCTCCCAGCTCCTGATCATGCTCTTACCCCTAAACCAGTACAAAAGGAGGTTTAGGAATAGGATCCCGGCCTGCTCCACTCTGAACTCCATGTATACTCTAGAAGGAAAACACATCACTCGTAAAATTAGAACATGAAAATAAACAAGGAAAAGGAAATTTTTAAAAAAGAAAGAAAACTTTAAGGAAAATCAAAGTGGCACGGTGAAATCATGCTGGGTATTGGAGGCTGTCTTTGCACAGACTGTTTAATTGGCATTGTATTTTGAGGGTTAGATTAGAGGAAGAAGAAAAAAGACAATATTCAACCTGATTTACATGAAAATGAGAGGAAGGGGAAAAAAGTGGGGTATTAAAATGTGTGAGTTGAATCCTTAGATCTCTGCATCGTGAGTGCCACATGGTAGAACTTCTAAATTGGCTACATTGCTTTAATTGAAATATAGAATTCTAATAACACAATGTGACAGGCATCTACTGAGGGGGACCATCGCTGCTCCCGTCTCTCCTCGGGGGAAAAAAGTGGGGTATTAAAATGTGTGAGTTGAATCCTTAGATCTCTGCATCGTGAGTGGCACATGGTAGAACTTCTAAATTGGCTACATTGCTTTAATTGAAATATAGAATTCTAATAACACAATGTGACAGGCATCTACTTAGGGGGACCATCGCTGCTCCCGTCTCTCCTCAGAGCAGCAAACAACGGGGGGATGGAAAACACACACACACCCCAAGAAGCACTTGAAAGGTCTTTGTTCTTTTCCAGGCTCTTTGAGGTTTGCTTTTTTTGAAAAATGCATTTTTTTCATCATTTGCTTCAGGGTCCAATTATTCCATACCACCCCACCCCCATTCCCAGCATGTTCTAGCTGTAGAGGTATTTTGCATCAATTAAGGTGTTTGTTGCATACTGGATGAAAGGAAAAAACTTTGTAAAATATCCAGATTTTCCCACAAGGACCCCAAATCTGTTGATGGCCTGAACCAAATTGATGAGTTAGGTGGAGATCTCACCCCCCTGAGTTTCCTCTCCAACTCTGCATGGCTGTGATCATTTTCAAGTGTTCACAAATGATGGAGTTTATCACAAGGATCCTTGACCCAGAGGCAGCCCGGAGAGATGTGTTTAGGAATCGAGTACAAATTTTATGAGTGGGCAGTGAAGCAGCCTAGGACTGGAAGTTGGGCCACAGTCTTCTGTTTGACATGGCTTCCCAACGTCCCAGCCACACCCCTTGACAGGATTTGTTCGCTGCTTATGACCATATCCGATAGCCCAGTTCCCCCCAGCCAACTTTTTCTATAACATGTGTTCATGATCTCATAATCCCAAGCCTTTTCTTCCGTTCCCTAACCTGCATCTCTCCAACCTGGTCTCCCTGCTACAGCCTTTCAGGACCCATTTCAATCCATTCTGCAAAATCGAGCCATAGTGGTCCTTTTACAATATACATGTAGCATGTTTCTCTTCTACTTAAAACCCTTTGGTGGCTTCTTTTGCTCTTAGGCTAAAGATCAAGCATTTGACATGGCCTGCAGGGTGCTGTGGGGACTGGCATCTGTCCACTCCCCTGCGACACCTTGCGCCCACTCTCTCCTCCCAGCATGTCCAGCCTTCTCTCAGTCTTCAAAAGTCCTCTGCCATGCCCTCCCCAAATCCCTCTCAGAGACTCTTCCCCTATTGTTCTTCTCAATTGGAATATTCTTCCCACACCCCCAATACCTATAGCATCTCTACTCCAGGGATCTGCCCTAGGGACTTTGCAAAGGAAGATGTCATTTAAGCCTCACATTCACAAGCTATGATTAGTCCTATTTTTAAAACGAGAAAACCAAAGCTCAGAGAGGTTAAGTGTCTTGCCCGGGGTTGGACGAACAGCTAATTAGTGAGTTCCAAACTCAGCCTGTGAGATCCCGGGGCCTGAGTGTGCCACTCCTGTGCTGCCTCCTTCGGCTTGGTGTCTGGAGAGAACACATCTGTGCTGATAGCTGGGGAGTTGCGTGGCCTTCCTGTCTGCCCCCTCACCACAGTGACGTCTCCCTTCCCACACTTCCCTGTGTTTTGCTTTTCACTGCCACCCCCGCAGCTGACCCGTCTTTGCTTTCAGCGTTGCATTTCATTTACTAGACAATGTGAGTCTCCAGCTGCTGGCACCCAGGGATTCAGTATTAGCCAGAGCCTGAAAAACAACTAAAAATAGCCCCATTTTGTCCATTTTCTCTGGAAAGGCCTAGGTGTGTGGGTTTCTGAGAGCCAGTTGTAATTGCTAGGGCCTGCATCTCCTCCATTTGGGCCCTGCCGTTTTGAGGAGACACTTTACTTCTTGTCTTGGTCATTTTCAGCTTCTTGGATAGAAGCTTTCTTGGGCTAGCCACTGGGCAGAAAGCAACTGAGCTGACAATTTCCAGGAGGCTGCAAGCATATTCTGGCCTCTTAAAACATGGTATTCTGCTGTTGGAAATCCATTTATATGAATAAATGAACTATTCAAGAGATGAAAATCATTTTTTTCCTTTTAAAATAGGAGAAAGAGAATACCCTGAAATTTGCAACTTCATGATATCCTATACTTTGTGTCAACGGCCTCTACTGGAAGCAAGAAAAGCTATGAAAAGAGAGAATAAAAGTCTTCTTGATGAAAATAGTTGAACAGGCACTGGCAATGAGAAAAATTCATATGCTGTAATTATAAATTTTTTGTTTGTTTTAAATCCTGGCACTGAATCTGTGAGCTCGGTTTAATAATAAAATACTAGAATTATGCATGCAAGTGCAAATTTAGTATCATGTCAGTCAATTCCAAACACTATTTACAAAATGGAATCATTACAGTGCATTAATGTAATGAAGACGGCAGTGTAGCCTATTTCAGTATAATATTCTTAAAACATCACCACAGGATGGTTGCTGTAGCCCTTCTCAAGAGTTTAAGGTGATCTCAAGCCATTTTAACATCATTTGAATTTTATTACTAAAAGAATGTGGCTTGGGTTCTGCTATTAGCAATGTGCATGGCAATTGTGAAGACTCAGAGAGAGAGAGAGAGAGAGAGAGAGAACTCTTGAAGGGAAGATCCTCTGACCACCTTTTTCTATATACATGCTTCTGTCACTCTGTCACTGCAGAGATCACACTGCATTGGCATTTGATTAATTACATGTCTATTGCCTCACTAGACTGGGAGCTCATTGACAGCAGGGGCCCTTGCTTATTTATCTCAAGTAGTAGGTGGTGTGGCATAGGGTTTAAAGCACAGGCTCTGGAGCCAGACAGCCTGATTTTCAAATCTTGGCTCCATCAACATACTAGCTCAGTGGCTTTGGGTAGGTAATTAACTTTTCTATGCCTCAGTTTCCTTATCTGTAAACTAAGAAACCTTGAGAGTAGTAATGCTTCTCTCATAGAGTTGTTAAGGAGATGAAATAAGTAGAGCCCTAGAAAGATGCCTGGCACATAGAAAATGCTCACTAAATGTCAGCTACTATTCTTATCTCTGTATCCCCAGTGCCTAGTACAGTGCTTGGTGGAGAGCAGATGACTAATCAATGTGAGAGAGGCTGAAGGACAAATGGATGGATTAATAAATAAACAGCATGGCTGTAATCCTCACTGTGTACTGTTTATCTGAATTTATAGCTTTGTTTTTATTTAAATGGCTCTGCCAGAATCCAGGCCTCTTCTTTGGTGGAACTTGAGGCTGTCGGAGATGATTGGACTTGGTTCAGATAGCTCTCGGGAGAGACAAAGAGGTTTGCACATCAGGGACTGAAGTTGAGCCTTTGTGAATGTGCAAAACTGAGAATTGATGCAGAAGTCATTATTATCTCACACATTTAAGAGGATGTTTTCCTTTCAACAAAGGGTGACTAATTAATGTAACAGTTGATTATGTAGCTCCCTTAATTTGTTACTGGTTTTCAAATACCAAAATAATTACATCACTAAAGAAGGACAGTGCTAGAAAGTCAGTCTACAAGAGATTCAAAATGGGTTGCCTCTGTTGGTTCTGAATCCTGTGTGGGTATAGCCTGTGTTTGGCTCTGGCTTGGCAGCAATCCACAAGAACTGGAGTAGAAGCCGTACCTGGTACCATGGCAAGCGTAAGAATGGTACTGTCTCCCCTGGGGAGTAGGTGTGGAGGGGCTCTGGGGTCAGAGCATCTGGGTTCAAATCCTGACTGCTGCTGACCAGCAGTGTTTATGACGCCCGTGCTGGAAACTGTTTGATCTGATAGACTCGTCCTCGTGGGAAAGTCGGAAAGATTAAAGTGCTTGAACAGCATCTGCCATATGATAAGGGCTGAAAAATATCTAACATTATTATTGTTCGTGATCTACCTTCTGCTTTTCTTTCCAGCCTCATGCCCTAACATTCTCCATCATGGATCACGTTTCCCCAATGCCCCCTGCCCCTGGTGACCCCAGTCCTGCTCATGCTGGTCTTTGGATCTCAGTACTTCCTTCCCTGCCCCAACCACCTGCTCCCCAGCCTGGCAAGCTCCCATTCACCCTTCAAGTCTTAGCCTAACTAAATCTTCTCCAAAGCCTCCCTTGCCTCTGCCAGGCAGAATTGGGCACTCCTTCCTCTGTGCTACTTTGTCTCTTTGTCCACAAATATACTGTGTTTCAATGATTTTAAGATATTTTTCTCACAGTTTAACATCTCTGTAATCAGGATTTGCCTTACAGTTTGTAGCATTTTAGATTCAGTGCAATGTGTGTCCATTATAGCCCATGCCACATCTAATATCATTATCTGTGTATCTTTGCAACCTAAGGACAGAGACTGTGTATTATCTTCATAGTCCCCAGTGCTTAGACAAAGGAGCCAGTGCTGCTAAAGAAATAAGAGAATAAGTGAACAAACAATACAAGGGCACATCAAAAAGTTCACGGACAAATGGAATTAAAAGATAATACAAATCTTTCCATGAACTTTCTGAAGACCCCTCTTATAGATAGGTGTCTGATTTTGTTGGGTAGCACAATCCCAGTGGATATATGCTAACATCTGAAGATAACAGTAATAGCAGCAACAGCACAGGCACCATTCAAAGCACACACACGGCGCGCGCACACACACACAGGGCGCCCACGCACACACACAATTAATTTACTCTCTTCATCTTTACAGTGATCTAGTGAGGTAGGGTTTTTGTTTGTTTGTTTGCATCTGAAGATAACAGTAATAGCAGCAACAGCACAGGCACCATTCAAAGCACACACACGGCGTGCACACACATACACAGGGCGCCCACGCACACACACAATTAATTTACTCTCTTCATCTTTACAGTGATCTAGTGAGGTAGGGTTTTTGTTTGTTTGTTTTCGCTTGAAGGGAAGATCCTCTGACCACCTTTTTCTATATACATGCTTCTGTCACTGCAGAGATCACACTGCATTGGCATTTGATTAATTACATGTCTATTGCCTCACTAGACTGGGAGCTCATTGACAGCAGGGGCCCTTGCTTATTTACCTCAAGTAGTAGGTGGTGTGGCATAGGGTTTAAAGCACAGGCTCTGGAGCCAGACAGCCTGATTTTCAAATCTTGGCTCCATCAACATACTAGCTCAGTGGCTTTGGGTAGGTAATTAACTTTTCTATGCCTCAGTTTCCTTATCTGTAAACTAAGAAACCTTGAGAGTAGTAATGCTTCTCTCATAGAGTTGTTAAGGAGATGAAATAAGTAGAGCCCTAGAAAGATGCCTGGCACATAGAAAATGCTCACTAAATGTCAGCTACTATTCTTATCTCTGTATCCCCAGTGCCTAGTACAGTGCTTGGTGGAGAGCAGATGACTAATCAATGTGAGAGAGGCTGAAGGACAAATGGATGGATTAATAAATAAACAGCATGGCTGTAATCCTCACTGTGTACTGTTTATCTGAATTTATAGCTTTGTTTTTATTTAAATGGCTCTGCCAGAATCCAGGCCTCTTCTTTGGTGGAACTTGAGGCTGTCGGAGATGATTGGACTTGGTTCAGATAGCTCTCGGGAGAGACAAAGAGGTTTGCACATCAGGGACTGAAGTTGAGCCTTTGTGAATGTGCAAAACTGAGAATTGATGCAGAAGTCATTATTATCTCACACATTTAAGAGGATGTTTTCCTTTCAACAAAGGGTGACTAATTAATGTAACAGTTGATTATGTAGCTCCCTTAATTTGTTACTGGTTTTCAAATACCAAAATAATTACATCACTAAAGAAGGACAGTGCTAGAAAGTCAGTCTACAAGAGATTCAAAATGGGTTTCTTTATTTATCATTCAACAGACATTTATGGAGTACCCATGATGTTCTAGGAACTGAGCTAATTGCTGCTACCCCTACAGCTTCTATTATTACTAATAATAGCAGCTGACATTTATCGAGCTCTTGCTTTTGCTCATTGTGCTAAGCACCATATGCATCATTTCTTTCAATCCGTGCAACAGCCCTCTTATCCTCAGTTTGCAGGTGATGACACTGAGGCTTGGAGATATCACATATTTTGTCTTATAAACACCATAAGCACAAAGACGGTGGGGGGCTGGGGCTTTTCTCCCCCCACATCTTCATATCCTAGCTACCCAACAGTTTCTGNGTGGGGGGCTGGGGCTTTTCTCCCCCCACATCTTCATATCCTAGCTACCCAACAGTTTCTGGCCCTTATTAGGTCCTCGGTAAGTATTCATCTTACTGAGTAAATGGATGGACCAGTGAATCCATTTATAAAATGATAGTCTGGCCGCAGAGCCCCCAATATTAATCATTATGCTACCTTGACACTCTCAACCTAGTTTTACAGATGAGCATACTGAGACTTTGAGAAATAAAGTAATTGTCCCAGTTTGTGCAACTAAGAAGTAGGGGAGGAAAGAAAATACCAGGTCTATCTGACTATCCTGGTAAAAGAATATTTAGATGAAAGGTGATCTTTCCATGTGAACTATCTGCAAGATAGAGTTAGAATGTCTCCTTTTTTACTTTTTCTCAGATATTATTTCCAGGGCAGTTGAGATTAGGTATATTTGGTGTATAAGTCCAAGAATTGCCCCAATGTCTGTTGATTATTAGTTTGGTTTTCTAAATGGGCCACGTGATTGCTTCATAGCCTGATAGAACATTAATCCTTAATTTGTAATCTTCCATTTTCTTCTCTCATCTTTAAACAAAGAACAAGCCATAATTTATGTGTGATAAATCAGACTTTTATATGGTACAGTTTGATTTTTTTTTTNTTTGTTGTAGATTCTATTTTTATCTTCATTTGACAGATGGAGAAACAGATTCAGAGAAGTTAAGCAACATACCCTAGATCCTACGCTAGTGATGATGAAGCTGGGATTTGAACCCAGGTGATCTGGTTCCAGAGCCTGCAGATCTGCCCCTTATCACTGACCTTTTATTTCTTGAGAATAGATTGATTTAATGCTCCTTAATTAATCATCCAAAGTCTTTCCTACTCTGTCACCCACCATTTGCCTAGACAACCTATATACTCAAGCCAACGTGCCCTCTTCTCAGACTCCCAGTTCAGACAAGTGCAGGTCTCCACATTTGGCTCAGATCATTCCTCTACCTGGAATTGTGTATCAATTCAAATACACAACTGGCTTCAAAGTGCATCCAATCCAACCTCCCATGATGTCTTTGGAGCCCACTCCACCCCACAGGGAAGTCTCCTTCCTTCTAACTCACTGTTTATAGCAACCTTTGAAAATTATATATGTGCCAACTTATGCATATATAATGCACCAGTGTCAGAGTTTATATTATGTTGGTTTTTTCTAACCTTGTTTCCACTTTAGCCAGATAACTACTTAAGGACAGAGCCAGGTCTTAAATATCTTTGAGTTCCCCTAAATCTCTTCCTATTCCAAAGTCCCTGAAGTAGTAAGGATTAAATAGAAAATATGTCCATCAGGTGATTTCTTATGAGAAACTAAATCTGTATCATACAATCTACAATATTAACATCTT
>NW_007729773.1:163182-165822 GCF_000696425.1 Galeopterus variegatus | reverse complement strand
TTTTTTTTTTCCACCGTGGCTTATAAATGCTTTCATAGGATGTTAGAGGTCGAAGGGACAATAGAAAAAGTCAGTGCAGAGATTCCCTTCCTCTGTCTTCCAGACACACTAGGTTCCAATTAGATGGTAATGGGGTCAGTGAGCTGTTTCCATATAGTCCTGAGTTCAAATTCCACTTGAACCCTCATGAGTTGTCTGACCTTAGGCAAGAACCTTAATCCCTCTGAGTCTCAGTTTCCTCATTTTTAAAACTAGAATTACAATATTATCTTGCAGTGTTGAAACCAAGTAGACAGTAAATAAATGTGAGCTATTATTTCAAAACACCCAAGAAAAGCTGTGTTTACCTTTAATAACATAGTAAAGAATAATCAAAATGGGAAGTTTTTTCCTACCTTAGGGTTAGAGTTACATAAACTCTATGAAGTCACATTTAACACCTTATTTAAAAAATAAAGCTCCAATTAGTAGTTAACCATGTCTTTGATAAATAAATAAAAATTAGTTTGGGTGGGTGACATTTCTGAAAACCCGGAGCACACAGAAGCATTGGTGCTAGCTTGGCCTTTAGGAGTTCTGTGATCTCCAGGTATAGAAGAGACATTTGCTACCTGCCTCATAGCCATGGCTCCTCTGTATTTTCAGTTCCTGCAATCAGGAGCCATGTGACTATATCTGACTATGAACTGAAATGACAAGCATCACTTCCAGGCCAAAGCACATAAGCATCAGATGCAGCCCTCCAGCTCCTTCTTCTCCTGCCTGGACAACTATAAGGCCGTAGGCTGTAATGTAGAAGCGTCCATCAGCCTGGGCCCAGTGTGATTCTGTGAGTCAGAGCCCCTGCCAACCCAGGCTGGACATGCAGCTTGAATGAAAGATGTACCTTTGTTGCAGCTGGTCATTGACATTTCACGTCTAACCTAGCCCATTTTAATATAGTAAACCATAGGACTTCAAGGATACAGTATATCAAGCAGGGTCTGTAAATTTTATTTTCTACAAGTGAAAAAATAATCATCGTTTGTTCATTCTTTACTCCTTTTATTAAATTTATCCATCCATACTTTCCACAAACATTTCTGAACATTTACTCATTGCTGGATACTCGTCTAGGTACTGAGGATATAATAACTAAAAGGCCCTATCACCCTTGCCTCCTTGGGGTCAGGACCAAGCTAGAGAAACACACAAGAAAAATCTGTAATTACAATACAATGGGATAAGGGCTGTGATAGGTAAGGGGAGTATTGTGGGAGCCCAAAAAGAGGGACACTGATCCCACCCTGGGGGGCCTTTGAGCTGAGCCTTGGTGGATAAATAGGAGTTTTATTCATTTAACAAATATTTATTGATCAGCTGCTATATGCCAGGTAGTCTTCTAGGCACTGCAGATGTAACATTGAGCAAAGCAGTCCCTAATAAATAAGGACACGAATAAGTGGACAAATCAATTTCAGAAATTAATAAGTATTATGAAGCCACGAAAAAGGGTGGCATGATAGGGATGAACTGAGGGGAGTAACTTTAGCTTGGGTGGTCGGGCACCTGTAAGGAGGTGACCTGTGAGCTGAGATTGCCAGGGCCTGGTGGGTTCCAGACCCTGAAGAGACGTGGTAGGAAACAAAGCTCTCAGGGGAGATGGGGATGTGGAGAAGAAGCAAACAGGCTTCATTTTTATGTCAGATGTTGCTGGGATACTCAATTTTTCTTTTGCTGAATTTAATTTTTCTTCATTTCTTTGCTTGAAATGGGGAGTTTAAATATATCTCCTGTGGCGGAGGTATCTATTATTGGACTCATGTGTTTTTATTTTAGGCATTTCAGAAAGCAGTGTTCTGAGAGGAGCCAGGAGAGAATGAGCAGTAAGCTTTTAAACAAAGAGGTTGAAAATAGGAAATTGGTGTGCTCTGTGGGGTTGGGAGAACCACAGGCTCTGGGTTAGAAAGGCCTGGGTGTAAATCCCGGCTCCACTGCTTTTCCAGCTGGCTGATCCTGAGCACAGGACAACCTCTCTCTGCTTCAATTTCCTCACCAGTTCACTACAGATAATAATGGCACCTATCCAGTAGGTTTGTCATGAGGCTAAAATGCCATAATGCATAAAAGTTCTTAGCATGGTGATCAGCAAGAAGAAAACATTCAGTCAATATTATCAGCTGTTATTGGTGTGATTAGTGTCGTTCTCATTTTTATCTTTATTCTCATCATCAACACTGTGTTTATTTTGATGGCAGCATCATTTCTTCCTATATTTGCAGTAATTTTTCTGAGGGCTTTTCTTCCACTTATGTAACAAATTACATATAGGCTGCCGTTCCTGCTAGAGTAAGTGTCAAATTCTCATCCTGCCATGCAAGGCCCTCTTTGATTTGTTTTTAACCAGGTGTTTCCACCTCACTTCCCACTTTTACTAATCACTGTTTTCACACCCCAGAGTTCCCTCTTTGCACCCAACCACCATATTTTTATTCATGGTTCCCACCCATCATAGAAAGTCCTCCTTCTTGACTGTAATAAAATATGTTGAGTCTCTACTCTGTGCCAGCCATCAGAGTGGGCACTTTACATGTATGATCCCATTAACCCTCACCCCTAAGAAGCAACTGAGACTCAGGTGAAATTTCCTGCCAAACCCAG
>NW_007729773.1:159933-162040 GCF_000696425.1 Galeopterus variegatus | reverse complement strand
TGCTGAATTTCTGAATTACATCTTCTCTAGATGGAATCCTGTCCTGGGTCTTTGCCCTGCTGAAATGTGTAAGGTAAACTCAGTTCCAGGGTACAAGAGTTTTCTCAGAACTAACGGAGTCAACCCAGCCTGAAGGAGAATAAATGGGAATGTTGTAGGACACTCTTGAAAAGCTGTAGCCAAAGAAGAGCTTTTAACAGGAAGCTATCGAAAAGTCAAAAATGAGGAAAATCAGTATAAATGAGGATGCAAAGAACAATAATTCAGGGCGAAAGATTGAGGTATGAGGCTGTAAACACTCAGTGCCAGGGTGATGGAAGCTCGCTTTTCTGTGGTGCAGACTAGGGCACAGCTGGATACTTTAGATATCAGTTAAATCTCAGAAACCAAACACAGAAAGTCCTGTCTCCTGACGGCCCAATTACCCTGGCCTCTAGGGAATTTGCATCCTGGTGTGAACTGGGAATGAGAGACAGGACTGAGCATACTGCAGTGAAAAGATCTTTCAGGGGTGATCAAGGAAGTCTACCCACAGGACATACTCTCTAATACCTGTTTCAAAATAATTGTAGGAGACATAAAAACATTAAACTGCAAGCCTTCTCAACCTAAGGAGGTGAATGTGTAATGGTAACTTAGGGGTGGNCATTAAACTGCAAGCCTTCTCAACCTAAGGAGGTGAATGTGTAATGGTAACTTAGGGGTGGGATTGGCTGATTCCAGCATTACTGCATCCTGCCTTCCCCCTTCTCCTCCTGCCTATAACCGCTTTGACCTCAGGCTCGCTGACTTGTGTAGTCAACTAGAAGATGCTTCCAGTTGAAACCAAAACACCAAGTATGTACAGAAAAGCAAAAATCAAGTTTGGATTTTGCTGCTAGAATTGTTCAGACTCATGAAGGAGGGAGAATGTTGTAAGGGTTTGCAAGCTGAGGTTGAGCTCTGTCCCTTCTTTTGAAAGTGAGCTATAGAAGAAGACAATGACAGCCAAAACCGCCCAGCTATGTGCCTGGCTGGTAGCAGGGACTCAGTAAATATTATTGAAGGGGTGAAAAATTAAGGAAAAAGTCAAAGAAACTACTCTCTGTTAAAAAGGAAAAAAAGAAAAAATAAAAGTTCCAAAGATATCAACTCCAAGATTATTAAGCATGTGATCTCATCTGATATACTGGGCCCTCTTCTAGGTACATACAGAGGTCATCTCATTTAACTCACAACTTTATGATGTCCAGCTTATTATGCCCATTTTATAGATCTCAAAACTGAGGGTCCCAGCAGTGAAAGTAGTGCCCACAGTCATACTGGTAACTAGCAGACTGGGATTCACTTATCACCACCATTTATTTGAAGCTTATTATGAGCCTGGTAGTGTGTTTTACATGCAATATCAAATTTATTTCTCACAGTCACTATGCAAAGAAAGTATTTTATTATTCCCATTTTTAAGATGAAGAAACTAAGACTTCTAGGACTCACATTGCAGGTTAGATAAGCAAAGATGGCTCCAGTGCTCCTGGATCCCAGGCATTAGCCTGGCACTGGTTCACCGAGCATTATATGGCGATATATGTTATCTGGTGCTGAGAAGGTCCAGAGCCAACAGGGTAACACCCTCTGACCAGGCAAACATCTCTCTCCACTCCGCAGGGTGCCCTGACTCTCAACCTTGGGCACACCTCCATGATACGAAGAAGGAGGCGGTGGGGAGCCCCATCCCTCTGTGTGAACCCAGGCCCAGGCTATCTTCCTGGCTGTCTCAGAACCCAGAACCAGCTCCGTCTGGGCCTAGCAAACACACAGCTATTGGGTGGCAGAGATGCCACTGGAGCCCAGGTCTGTCTGAGTCTTTTCATTGTCTTATCAGGCCTTGAACCTGCTTTCCCTTTTCTTCGGGGAATGACATGAGAAAAGCCTCTCTAACCCCCCTCTCAATCACTCTTTTCCTGAATAAGAAATGGACTATGTTTTGTGCCTGGGAAAGGAAGGGCTGGGAAGCATTTTTTATTTTTTTATTATCTTTATTTGTTGAGGGTGTGAAACTAAATATTATAGTTTTCAGTGTTCCTCCTTATTTTCGGAATGCAGGTACTTAGCCTTACCCCTACCC
>NW_007729773.1:150768-159679 GCF_000696425.1 Galeopterus variegatus | reverse complement strand
TTATAGTTTTCAGTGTTCCTCCTTATTTTCGGAATGCAGGTACTTAGCCTTACCCCTACCCTTATGCCTGTCAAAGGCACCCCATGGGTCCCCCTATCCCCGTACATCCCCTCTCAAGGCTCCTGTCATGCCATGTTGCAATTGCTCGTGTGTGGCCCCCCCAACTAGACCATGAACTCAAGGGAACAGGGGCCAGGTCCATTTCAGCTTTTTATCCCTAGGGTCCAGTACAGTGCTTGAAACATAGGAGGTATTCAATAAATAATTGTGTTGAACAAACAAATACAAATACACAGTGGTGAGAATGAATGTCCCCCTGAGGAGGAGGGTGTCCTCCTAATGGCACAGTTCCCACAGGAGGTGCCCTTCTTAATTCTGGGCCAGACAGTGCCTCAGCCCAAGTCCTACTCTGCATCTAATTTCACATGCTGAACGGAGAGGAGATGCAAGGAAGAATGTCAAGGATGCATCTGAAAGAGTCAGACAGGCTTATAGTCAAATGCTAACTCTACCACTTCTTAACTGGGTGATGCTGGGCCAGTTACAGGCTCCTCTCATCTATAGGTGGACTTCCTGCAGTAGAGGGAGCTGCCTCAAGGATGCATCTGAAAGAGTCAGACAGGCTTATAGTCAAATGCTAACTCTACCACTTCTTAACTGGGTGGTGCTGGGCCAGTTACAGGCTCCTCTCATCTATAGGTGGACTTCCTGCAGTAGAGGGAGCTGCACCTTCAAAAAGAAACAAAATCCTAACACTTGGATAAGGTTTACTATGTGCTAGGGACTTTTCTGAGCATACCGAATGCTGTAAGCTATGTGATCTTCATGCTCCATGACATAGGTTCAGTTGCTGTCCTCCTTTTACAGATGAGCAAACTGAGGTACAGAGAGGAGGCATATTTACCCAAGGTCACATAGCTGGTAATGGCAGAGCCAGGACTTGAACCCAGACTGTCTGGTTCCACTGTCCATATTCTTGACCTCTGAGCTCTCTCCTTTTACCAAGATGATATAGAAAGAGCTTAGACTCAAGAATCAGAAAGCCCTCGAGGGTGCTGATTTCTGATCTGCTGCTTACTAGATGTGACTTTGGGTGGATTACTTAGCCTCTCTGAGCTAAATAACTCTCTCATTATAGGGACAATAAAATGAGATAATGAATGAGATAATAAATTACATAGAGCTTTAAAAGCTGTAAAGCACTTTGCACATGGAACTATGAAGTGGTTGTTAACTGTTAGCTGCCAGAGAGCCCTGAATGATATAATGAGGTGCTTGTCTTACATGCTGTGGGCAATGGGAAGGCTTTTTGTTTTTGTTTTTTGTTTTAATCAAAACAGGGGAAGATGGATGGGTGGATAGATGTAAAGATAGTTTATCAGTATTTTAGAAGACATACTTCAATTAGAAGATATTTAACAAAGGACATGTGTTAAGAAGCAGTATATCGTCATGCTCTTAGATTTGGAAATTAGACAGCTGGGGGTGGGAGTGGGGGTCCAATCCCAGGACTTGCACTTTCTAGCTGTTTGAACTTAGGCCTGCAGCTTCACCTCTCTAAGCCTCTGTGTCCTCCTCTGTCAAATAAGTGATAATAAAACCTTCCTCATCAGCTTGTAATGAGAACTAAATTTGATCCTATAAGAAAAGCATCAGGCATACAGAAGCAGGAGATGCTCCAAAAACATTGACTGCCCCTCCCCCAACTGGCAAATGTTTCCCGTTGTATTGAAATGATAGGAACTTGCTAGATACCCACTTTATGGAATTAATTTCCTGCAATGGGGAGAGGGCATTCAGAATAAACATGCTGTGTTTTCATCCTTGTGCTTATCTGCTTGCAGGTGCAATGGTGAGAGAAACATTCCCTTCAGCAGGGGTCTTTGTTCTGCTGCAATTAAAGGTGCCTAGCTAATCCTTCTGCTTCCCAGATGCTCTTGGAGCCACTGTATTTTTAGCTCATCTCTTTTATATGCCTCACTCTGAAGACATCTTATTATTCATTTCAAAACTTGACAACCACTATCAACTCCTTCCCTCATTCCATTCTGATACACAAAGGAGGGACGAGTTATAGCAGTCTCAAGCCAGGTTTCACTTCTGCTCACTAGGGCCCAGAACTGCGAGGGGTTTCTTCTGGCCCTGTCGCCTCATGTCTCCACTTTGGGTGTCTGCTGTGTTACAAGGACTCAGTCTCGTTCTCATCTGTCTCATAGTGTAGAACATGCAGTTATACACTGCATGTAGGTATGCTTAAGGGAGCTGCAAGTGCTCCTGCATACAAACCAGCAGTCACAGTACATTTCTGGGAGAGGACTGAAAAGCGTGTAGAAATTGCGGAGCAGAGAAAAGCATTTGTAATGTTAAGCCATTTACTCAACACACATTTATTAAGCACTGACCATGCACCAGGATTATGTGTTAGTGAAGAGATATATGGGATATGCTTTGAATAAAGTTGTGATAACAATATAACATTTATTGAGCACTTACTGTATTCTGCGCACCATGCTAAGCATGTCAGGAGTGTCAGTTCATATAATTCTCATAACAACTCTTTGAGGTGAAGACAGTTATTCCCATTATACAGGTCAGAAAGCAAAGTCACTAAAAAGGTACATGCCAAGCCCAGGTGTGTATAGCTTGCGTGTAGAGAGGCCTGGCTTTGACCTCTGGCTCCAGACCCTGTGCTCTTAACCACTGTGCTTGACTGTGAAGCCATTTGGGTTTGTTAACTGGCATTTATGGAACTTAGGCTTCTACCTTCCCAAAGAGGCTGCAAGACAGACCCCGGCCTTCAGGTGTTGGCTAAAACAAACCATAAATTCTGTTGGCTGCCTTCAGTTTTCTCAGGTGAGCACTTTAAGGGAGACTAAGGTCATCCTAGGGAGGTGGCCCTGATCTGTTAGAAGCTATGTTAGTGTTTGTTCATGCCTTTGTAGGCCATGAAGCCTACTTAAGAAGAGGCCTCAGAAAAAGCTGAGCAGAGTTTGGTCAAGGAGGGAATCTTTGTCAGTGGTGCATTCTACTTTCCATCGCTGGGCTGTTGTGATCCCTGCACCATCTCTGCCAAGTAGCAAGCCACCGACATTCTTACACAGATTCACGAATGGAAGCCCGGACAGGTTAAAGATAAGAGTGTGCGTAATAGATGATTGCAAATCGGCATAGCAAGTCTTCTGAGCAAAGGGAAGGCAGAGAAGAGGCTCAGGGAGCACGGAGTGGGGGCAGCTAACCCCGCTGAGGAAGGAAGCCCTTTCAGGAGTCCCAAGTGCCAGTCTTTCAGTGGCTCATCCCTGAAATCTTGATAGAACTTTCAAAATGATAGTGAGAGGCTTTCACATTTTGGCTCTCGATTACCTCGCCTTTAGATCACAATGATGTCTCGGGACACAGGCTGGGAAGTGGGGGTTACGAGGTGCTGGAAGGCAGGATTCATCTTCAGCTCACAAACGTTTTGCCCGACTATCCCCAGACCAGAAAGTCTGCCGCTTTGACAACCCAGGGCAAAAGAGGGGTTGCCCAAGTCCAACTGCAGTCTGGCCAGGGCCCTTGGACCTCCTCCCCAGCAGAGAAAGCCAGGTTTGTTTGTAACCACCTTTGCCTGTGAACCATCCTCCCCGACGCTTCAGCTGAGCATCCCCTGGGCACACCATGTTAGCAAAGGACCTAGGAAGTGCCTCCCACCCCAATGGGCACCCAGCTGGAAGGGGCATCCCAGCCCACTGTCCCTCTCTAGCCTGAAAAGGGACTCCATTTGCAGCATGCTGGATGGCTTAGTCACATTGAAGATTAACAGCAGGGTCAGTTAGAAAGGAGCTGACACTTTCAACCACTCCACTTTTTGAAACTGGACTTCAACATCCTGTATCCCCCAGCCCCTGCCTACGTTGTCACCTTCAAATACTGCCACTCTCTGCCTAGTATTTTATGGTCTAAAAATCCCATACTAATTGTGGGTCCCTATATAACATGCTGTGTCAATAGCTTCACGACTCTTTGTTATCCCTCTTGATGGAACATCTTGATTCCCACCACCCCCTTGGTCACTAATTTTTCCCTAGTCAATCCCTACTAATCTAGTACTTTAGGTGTCCAGTTTTAAAACCGTTCTTACCTTTATTATTACAGGAACACAATAGTCACTTATTCACTCAAGAGATCATTACTAACCACCCTCCCAAAGTATCAGACATTGTGTTAGGTGCTGGGGATGCTGAAGTGAGCCAGAAATTGACAGGGAACTACTTTCCGGGTCTTTCAAGTCTAATGGATAACTCTGCAGGTAATCATGCAAATGAAACAACAATTACAGACTGGTATGAATTAGGAAGAAAAGGAATGGGCTTCTTTGCAAACATTAACAACGGCACCTGACTTCCTGTCTCTGCCATGGAGTGTGAGCTCCTCAAGGGCAAGAGTCTCGCCAGCTCTGTCCTTGCTAGGTGTCCCCAGCACCTAGCACAGTGCCTGCCACAGTGGTTCTGGAATTGAGTCATAGGGGCAGATCAAAGCTGGGCCAGCAGCCAGTGGTACTTGATGCAGAACACACTGAGTGAAATAGCCAAGCTTCCTTGCATCTGCCCCCACTTGGATGCAGCTGCTTCTGAGTCTGGCACAGAGATGAAAATATATGCCGGGAAGGAGGGACAAGAGGGCAGACAGCTGGACCGAGCCTGATGACCACAGCCCTAGGAGACAACCTCCTGGAGTGACATGGACATGCAGCATCTCATCACCATGGCTTCCAGCTCCAGCTCTGAACTTCACCATTGATTAAAAATGGATTGGACAAGTTTCTTAACCCTCTGAGCCTTGTTTTTCTCATCTCTATCAAGAAAATGGTAAAACTGAGGCTAAGAATTTATTAATTCATGTCAATTTTTCCCTCTGAGACCCTAAGATGAGTTGGAGGAGATAGCTATGGAGTGGTATTTGGTACATTTTCAAAGAAGGAGGCAATTTTGTGCTAACTTTTTTATGGACAGTACATTTTCCAAGGCAACAGCCTAACAAATCCTGGGGCCAATTAGTATAAGAGAATCAATTGATCATTGTAGTCAGAGCTCAGCCTTGGTGCTTTGGTGGTATATTCGGGGAATGCTGCACAGCACTAAATGGGAATAATTGGACAGACACAGCTATAAATTGCACAGCACTGCACTATGCTCCAAGCTTCTGATGTGAGCAGCCAGATCTGGCAGTAATAGGAAAACTAGAGGCTTTTCTATCCCACATTAAAAAGCAGAGAAAATCTGGAAGGGACCCCCTAGTTTTGCAGATGGGAAAATTGAGTATCACTGAAAGAGCAGAGATGGAACCTAAGATTTAGTTTAGTGTTGGTTTCCTTTAATCCTTGTCTCACTATGGTATTGTCTTGGCAGACACCTTAAACAAAGGGATCTGGAGATAAAAATAAGAAGATGATTCTATTAGCTTCCTTGGGCTACTGCACCAAAGTACTACAAACTGGGTGGCTGAAACAACAGAAATTTATTGTCTCCCAATTCTGGAGCCTAAAAGTCCCAGATCAAGGTGTCAGTAGGGTTGGTTCTTTCTGAGGGCTTTGAGGGAGAATCTGTTCCATGCCTCTTCCCTGGCTTCTATGGTTTGCTGCCATCTTTGGTGTTCCTTGTCTTGTGGACACATCACCATGATCTCTCCTGTCATCTTCATGTGGTGCTGTCTCTGTTGCCATGTCTGTGTCCCAAATTCCACCTGTTATAAGGACACCAATCATACTGGGTCAGGAACCCACCCTACTCGAGTATGACCTCATTTTAATTACATCTGTAATGACTCTGTTTCCAAATAAGGTCACATGCTGAAGTACTGGGATTTAGGGTTTCAATATATGAATCTGGTGGGGAGGACATAATCCAGCATGTAGCCGTGACAATTTACATAACGGGATTTTTGAGCTGGGGGGCAACTACCATTTATTAAGCACCCCTGCATGCCAGGCAAAATACCAGGAACGTCACCAGCATGGTCTTATTTAATTCTCACTCCAATTTAATGAAGTTGTAGATGAGAACTAAATTCAGGGAATCTAGGTCATTTGTCCAAGGTGACAAAAGTAGCACATAACAGATCTGGATTTCAGGTGCTGACTTGTTTCCACCCAAAATCATGTCTTTCTTCAGCACCCCAGTGTCTTAGTAACGTGGATCTTAGAAGGCATTATTTACCACGACCATCACCTGCTCTCCACCCTGTTTTACAAATGAACACACCAGGGCTTTGGAATTCCAGCCTTCTCACACCTAATCCAGCATTCTTTCCACTGGCTGCATTTCGGTCAATTCACTTTTTTGTAAGTTTCTGCCTGGCATGCAAGACGTCATTGTGACCAAGGCAGAGGTTAATTTCAGACCGGTTACAACACAAAAAGTAATCTCCCATTAAATATAATAACCTCGTTTCTGCAGTGACTTGTGGCAAAACATGCTGTTTCATTTCTATTTAACCACACTCATTTACCTACTTGCTACAATAATTTTACACCATGAGCTAAAATGTTGAAATCGTCAGTTACATTACTGAATACCTACAATGGTTATTAGGATTCTTCATGCAGAAAGAAATAAAAATAAGAATTTTAGGAGAATGAAAATATAGGCCATTAATGTGCATTCAAAACTGTACTCAAGTGCACAGAGGCTGCCTAGAGTCTGGAGCCAGACATAGCTGGTAGCAGTCCAAGGTCTTTCCTATCAGCTGTGTGACTTGAGGCAAGTCACTTAACTCTTCTATGTCTCAGTTACCTTGACAGTAAAAGTAGGGGGAGAAATGTGTAAGGTTGTTGGATGAGTGATATAAATGAGCATTAACTGTGTATGGCACCCAGCACAATGCCACACATATACAGTAGTCCCTCCTTATCTGCGGGGGATACATTCCAAGACCCCCAGTAGATGATTGAAACTGCAGATAGTACCAAACCATATATATGCACATCATGTTTTTTCCTATATATAACATATCTATGATAAAGTTTAATTTATAAATTAGGCACAGTATTCTTACATTTGGGGATAATTATTAGGTAAAATAAGGGTTATTTTAGCACACACGCTGTGATATTGCCATGGTTGATCTGATAACCGAGACGGCTACTAATTGACTAATGGGCAGGAAACATCTACAGTGTGGATGCACCAGACGAAGAGATGACTCACGTCCCAAGAGAGGGAGAGTGACGGCATGCGATTTCATCACACTCCTCAGAATGGCATGCAATTTAAAACTTATGAACACCTTATTTCTGGAATTTTCCATTTAATAAAGTTGGACCACAGTTGACCACAGGTAACTAAAACCAGGGAAAGCAAAACCATGAATAGGAGCGTTCTACTGTAGTAGGAACTCTCTGAATGCTACTCTGTTTGTTTGTTTTTTTAATATAATGAAAATAAATTCTGAATTCTTACGCATGTTTGAAGTATCTTCCAAGTTGGTGTCTCAGTCTATTCTGTGCTTCTATAACAGAATACTCAAGACTACGTCATTTATAAAGAACAGAGATTTATTGATTACAGTTCTGGAGGATTGGAAGTCCAAGGTTGAGAGTCTTCTTGTCTTGCTGTGTCATCCCATGGCAGAAGTGGAAGAGAAAGAGGGTGTGCGCATGCATGCATGAGAGAGAGAGGTGTGTGGGGAAGGGAGCCAAACTCATCCTGTTATCAGACACCCCTTCCTGCGATAACAGCATTAATCCATTCACGAAGGCAGAGCCCCCATGACCTAATCACCTCTCAAGGGTGCCACATCTCAGCACTGTTGCATTGGGAATTAAGTTCTAATACAAAAACTTGGAGAACACATTCAAACTGTAGCATTCAGGATTCCCCCCCCCACCCCGTCCCCAAGAGATTCAGGAATATAAACTGTTCCCATATTTATTCAACCTGAACTTTTAAAAATGTTGTTGAAAATGGAAAGGTACTGGCTGCTATTTATTCATGCTGGCATAGGAATGCAAGAAGGAACAAAGGAAGCTGACAGCTCTAACTCTGAGCACTTCGAAGCACTCCTGGCTTCTTAAAGACCCCCCTAAGTTTTGGACCAACGGTTGCCTAAGGTGGACTTGATAAAGGCCTTTTGTCTGCAGCCTGCTTTCAATTAGGTCATTGAAGTGTTCAATGCCTTGGTTTCTCCTGTTCTCAGAGAGAGGGAGAGGGAGTGGAGGTAGATAAAGGAGCATGCTAAGATTTATCTTTTTTCAACTTGTTATGACAATGTTCAAACACACAGGAAATTTCAAACAATAATTCTAAAACTTAACCTTTTGCCGTATTTGCTTTTTCTGACTGTCTTTCTGTCTACATAGGTTAAGAGATCAATAGATAAATAGGTAGGTAATAAATAGCTACATTAGGTATGCTCATAACTACTGGGGATTCTTTGCTTCTAGGCCCTTTCAGTGAACAGTGATAGGAATATATTTTTTAAATCACAAATTTGTATAGCTATTTCCAATTCAAATTTAACATTGCAGGGTTATTTCTTAACTTCTTTTATATTTGTCTCATTTTTTTTTTCACTGAAAATCTTGCTTTCTAATAACAATGCATGTATTTGCTTTATCCTACTATAAACCCAAAGTAATTTCAAAATTACAATTCCAATATTAATATTACTAACAATAAACCATCTATACACTTGGGTGTCAAAGAGACTTACTCAAAGCCCAGGTCAGCCATATGCTCCTCAGGCAGGTGATCTCTGTCTCTTTTTCCTCCTGTCTAGGATAGGGATAATGATGATTACTGTATTGCTCAGAAATCTCTTGGTTGCAAGTGATAGAAAACTCACCTTAAAAAGCCTCAAGAAATGAAAGGAACTTACTGATTATATAACTAAAAACTGCAGGGTTAAATTTTGAGGAATGACAGGATTCAGGCTCTTA
>NW_007729773.1:144318-149821 GCF_000696425.1 Galeopterus variegatus | reverse complement strand
CCAAACTCCTATCAACTCTGATTATGCTATAGCCACATCCTTGGGACATGGAATTTTTTTTTCTTTTTGGGGGTGTCACAAAACAAATCTTAATACATTTAAAAAGACTAAGATCATAGAAAATGTGTTCTCTGATCACAATAACAGAACGGAATTTAGAAATTCACAAATGTATGGATATTAAACAACACTCTCCTAGATAAACAATGGGTACAAAGAAAAACCACAGGGAAATTAGAGAGTACTTTGAGATAAAGATCAAAGCACAGCATATCAAAATTTATAGTATGCAGGGCTCATGCAATACTTAGAGGAAGATTTATATTTGTAAACACATATTAAAAATAAGATAAATCTCAAATCAGTAATGTACACTTCTACCTTAAGAAGATAGAATAATTAGAGCAAACTAAACCAAAAGCAAATATAAGTAGGAAATAAAGATTCCAACAGAAATACATGAAATGAGGAATTAAAAAACAATAGAGGAAATCAGGAAAACCAAAAGCTGATTCCTTAAAAAAGATAACAAAATTTGCAAACCTTTATCTAGGCTAACCAACTAAAAAAATAAAGAAAACTGAAATTACTAAAATCAGAAATAAAGCAGCGGCATTATTACATTGTCATTATTTTTTCTGTGGTGATAAGATTTAGTTTCTCTTTCTCATTTGGATTTTTGTTCTACCAGTGGGTTTTGTTCTTTCTTGTGTATTAATGGTAGTGAGTACCATTTTTTCAGATTCCAGATGCAGGACTTCCTTGGGGATTTCTCGTAGGGCTGGTGATGTAGTAGTGAACTCACACAGTTTTTGTTTGCCTGGAAAATACACTATTTTCCCCTCATTTTTGAGGGACAGCCTTGCTGGGTATAGGATTGTTAGTTTTTTTCTTTTAGTGTTTTGAATATATCATCCCATTTTATTCTGGCCTCTAACATTTCTGTTGAGAAGTCTGCTGTTAGTCTGATAGGGGCTCCCTTATAGGTGACTTGATGCTTTTCTCTTGCTTCTCTTAAGATTCTCTCTTTGTCTTTGAGCTTTGCCAGCTTGACTGTAATGTGTCTCCAAGAGAATATTTTTGTTTCAATCTGTTGGGGGATCTGCAAGCCTCCTAGATCTCAAGGTCCTTGTCTCTCTCTATATTTGGGAAGTTTTCTGTTATTATTTCATTGAATAGTTTTTTCATCCCTTTTCCTTTCTCCTCCCCTTCTAGAACACCCATGATTCGAATATTTGTATGCTTAAAGTTGTCTGCTAGCTCTCTTATATTTTCTTCATTTTTTAATTCTTTTTTTTGTCTACCTAGGTTATTTCAAAAATACTGTCTTCAATATCAGAAATTCTTTCTCCTGCTTGTTCTAGCCTGCTGCTTAAGCTATCAGTTGTGTTTTATATTTCATTGAGTGAAACTTTTGGTTCCATGAGTTCTTCCACATTCTTTTTTAAGGTATTAATCTCTTTGTAAATTTCTTCTTTCCATCCTGGATTTTTTTTTCTCATTTCTCATTATGTTGTCTAACCGAGTCTTTTCCCAGCTCAGTGAGTTTCCTTAAAATTGTTGCTCAAAATTCCTTTTCAGTCATTTCAAGGGTTTCCTGCTTTATAGGGTCTGGTATTTGAGAATTACTGTATTTTTTTGGTAGTATCATATTTTCTTGTGTTTTCATGTTTCTAGTGTCACTACACCGATGTCTGGTCATCTTGTAGAACAGTCAGTTGCTGCTTCTATTATTCTGGAGTGGGCTTTGAGCAGAGAGACATCATCTTCTTTTTTCAGTCTCCACTGGTTACTCTCCTTGTGTCAATGCAGTCGAGTGCCTAGTGGGCCACCTGCACGGTAGCTGTGGCTACTGCTGTGGCATCCACCACTTTTGCGGCAGCCATAACTATGGTGGTGCCTATTGTGGGCCACCTGCACAGAAGCTGTGTTTTGGTGTGCACTTTGCCTGCTTCTGGGAGGGGGATGCTTCCCTTGGCTCCTGACTTAGGGCCCTGGGCATGTTCTCTTGCCTGCCTTCAGGCAGAGGGGGCTGCCTGCAGTTCCTGCCTTAGGACTCCAAGTGTGCTCTCTTTCCTGCTTCTGGGTGGATGGGGCTCCCTTCGGCTCCTCGGGACATGGAGTTTTGATTGAACCATTAGTGTTAGGAAACTAGCACTGAAATCAGTTTCCCTGTTTAAGGTGGGTTTTACTTCTTCTGAGCAGAAATCTACCTCTTTGTCACTTTGGTGATTGCTAATTGATTAAGCACACCTGGCTCCACTTTGCCTGTTAGACAAATTTATGCCCAAATCACAGGTCTAGGATGCTCTCAGCTAGTTAACTAGTTCGTCTCCCTATTTTCAGCCAAGTACTTCATGCACATCTTTCCAGATCTGTGTGTGTATAACATATGTTTAGAGAGCTGCTAAGAGGAAGCTGTCTTTTGTAGCTGTTGTCCTGTTATAAAATTTTAAAAGGGGGTAAGAAATTTTCAGAGCACAAAAGGACATGAGTATTTACTGAATCCTACCTCCTCATTTTAATTGCTGAGGAAATGAAGACATAGAGCCAGTGGTGTTAGAGAGGACTTGGGGGACAGACTTGGACCCAGGATCCTACTAACAGATTCACTGATTCAAATTATTCATTTAAAAATATGCATTGACAAATTCATAGAGATGGGAAGTAGAATGGCAGTTACCAGGGGTTGGGGGAAGGGGGAATAAGGAGTTGTAATGGTACAGAGGATCAGTTTGTGAAGATAAAAAATTTTTGAAGCTGGATGATGGTGATGGTTGCAGAACAATGTGAATATGCTTAATGCCACATAATTGTATGGTTAAAATGGTAAGTTGTGTTTTGTATATATTTTACAGCAATAATGTGTGTGTGTGTGTGTGTGTGTGTGTGTGTGTGTGTGTGTGTGTGTGTGTACCGAATCCTTACTATGTATCAGGCACTGTGCTTGATGCTCAGAACAAGGAGATGAGAAAAAGAAAATGTCATTGCTGCCTTCCTGCAGCTACCTCTGGTGGTGGAGATAGACACTAATCAACTCATCCCATGCACATAATGACAAACTTAGGAACTGCCCCATGGAAAAGTCCAGGAAGCCCAGAAGACTTGTGGCACAGGAACCTGGTCTCTGCTGGAAGGTCAGGGAAGCTTTCAAGGAGAAGAGACATCTGTGCTGAGGTTTGAATAGGGAGAAGGAGTTGAGCTTTCTAGGCAGATGGAACAGCATGTGCAGAACCCTGAGGTGGGAGCGTGTCACACTTGAGGGAAACAGCCAAGGTAGGAAGCAAGCAGGATGGCAGTGAGAGAGCCTGGGGAAGTGGCCAGATCACACAGCAGGGCTTTGCAGGCCCTGGCACTGGTTTTGGTCTGTATCCTAAGAGCAATGGGGAGCCTTTGATGTGTTTTAAGTACTATAAAGCCTTGATCAAACTTGCCAGATTCTTTTCTCAATTCCCTCACACTTTGGCTTGACCATCAAAGCAGAGGCCAGCATAGTTGCATAAGCAGGGACTTAGGCTATTGCACAAACCCAAGCCGGAAATCATGGCCGTGTGACCTGGCTTCTGATGGGGAGATAGAGAGGAATAGACAAAATGAAAGACATTTGGGAAGTGAAATTGACAAGACTTGGCTATGGGGGATAAGAATGAGGGAGGCTGAGTGGACTCAAGGATATCTTGTCTCAATGGACACATGTTGGTGCAGGCAATAAATTCAAATATGTGAAAGAAAAAGGCATCCTGTGTTTTTCTTTATTATGTAAAATATTGTAGCAAAAATTAGTATAAATAAGCAAAAAGTTAGATTTTAAAAATCATGAGTAATTCCACCACTCAGGACAGAACCCTTGTTAAGATTTTGTTGGATACACTTCCAAACTTCTTTCATATATATATATGGATATATGGATACGCATATTTTTATTGTTTTCAAAAACAAGATTATATTGAACATACTATTTTGTAATGTGCTTTTTTTTTTCACTCAACAGGATATTGTGAATATATTTCCATAAGAAAAATATACACACTTCAACAAGATGATTTTCTCAGTACTGTATACTATTTCATCTTATAGCAAAATACATTTGCTTCAGTCAGCTCATGCTCAACATTTTGGACATTTCTAACTTTTCATTATTCTAATGGTACTGCAGGGAATATCTTGTATTCGAGTCTTTGCCCACATGTTACATTCTGGATAATTAACTCCTTGTGAAAGGAACCATAGGGTCGGTTTATATATGTCTTTAAGACTTTAAAACACAGCCAACCAGTCCTCCAGAAAAGTTGCACCAAATCACAAAAGCAAAAATACCCATAAAGGCTGACACTTGCCTCCCAACCCCCACCATGTGCCTTGTGCTGTTCCAAGCACTTTACATACACGAACTCACTAATCCTCATGACAGCACCATGGGAGAGATGCTATTATCATCCCTGTGCTACATGTAGCAAATAAGTAGCCCAGGAAAATAACTGTTTCCCCACATTTTGGTCAACATTGGGTATTATCTTTATTTTTCACTCTGGTGGGGAAAAATGGTATCTCATTTCTATCTGGTATATTTTATATGAATCAATTTTATATTTCCCACAACATTTTGGGTTTCATATAATTCTTTGCATAATACACAAAAAGAGAAGTCATCTCAGAAAGTTAGTGTGATGTTCCAAAGCTATATATCTGAAAAATGATAGAACTTTGACTTGAATTGCATTTTCTCTGGCTCCAGAGTCTGTATTTTTCCTCCCCTTTCCCACTGCCTCTTCAGCTAGAGACTAGTTTATTTGGAAATTTGGACTTGTCCCTGCATAAAGCCTTCTAGATGATTTCAGAATGCCAACCCAGGGAACAAGTCACTCTGGCCTGCTCCATTTAGCGTTTGATGATGGGGTGCCTGGGGGCTGGTCCAGAGGTTGTCTCCCAGCCTGGCTGGCACTGCGATGCAGCAAACGCATCCAAAAATATGTTAGAGAAGAGAAAGGCCTTTACAATGAGCCTGGGCCTCCCTTTGTCTTATGAGGTTTTAACTACTGTAATTGCTTGTGGTGTGAAGTAGTGTATTTTTCATATGTCTATTTTTATTCTGTGTCTATCTGCTTATCTGCTTTTTTGTTTTGTTTTGTTTTGTTAACTTGCTTGAATCCTGGTGGCATTTTTCCTGTGAATAGCATTGCCTCAGGAAAGCGCACACTCTTCATACACACGTACACACACAGTAATAATGTGAAGGCTAAATAGGGTAGAATTTATTCTTTGAAAAAAACTAATGGTAAAGTCTGCAGCAGATGACTTTCTAATCCATACTGTATTTAATTGGCTGTATTGAACCATACTACAAATTAAGTCTCCTCTGTAATTTATTCTGTCAGACGGTAACCCTCCAAACAATTTGATACTTCATTTAAACATTGGGAAATGGCTCATGGAAATACAAAGAAAAAAGATTTAATGATGATCAGATAAGAAACCCTCTGTTCACAGAATGAATCCTACATGA
>NW_007729773.1:100752-144308 GCF_000696425.1 Galeopterus variegatus | reverse complement strand
CTCCCTCCCTCCCTGCCTTCCTCCTTTCCTTTCTTCCTTCTTCCCTTGCTCCCATTCGTCCTTCCTTTTTCCCTTCCTTCCTCCCTCCTTCCCTTTCTCCCCACTCCCTTCTCCCTCCCTTCCTTCCTTCCTTCCTTCCTTCCTTCTTTCTTCCCCAATCATTCTGTAGCACTTACTGTTCAAAAGAAACGGTATTAGGAGCTTGGTGTGATTGAGAAGAACTAGACATGGATCTTTCTCTGAACGGTCTAACATTCCCAAAGTGGAGAGGAGACACATGCACAGACATTTTCCGCAGTGCCCTGTTCTCAGGACCTAGACACGTTTGCTCACTTGGCTCTTTCTGCCTGGAACACCTTTTCCCCCTCATTTTCTGAGGACTTCCTATTCAGCCTTTGAGACTCAGCTCAAGGTCACATCCTTTGCCACGTCTTCCCTGATGTCCTTTTCTCATTCCTGCTCTGAGCCCATGTGACACACTGTGCACACCTTTAAAAAAAAAAAAGCTTGTCATATTACGTTGTGATTGTTAGTTTCTTTGCCTGCCTGTTTTATGAGATTGTGAGCCCCTTGAAGAAGGGAATATGTTTTTATCATCTGCACAGCTGTAGTGCACATAGCAAGAGATCTGGAATATTATAGGCACTCAGTAAGTACAAGTGGTGTGAATAACTGGATGAATGGATAATTGTGATACAAAATTAAGTGTAAAGCATCCTATAGAGAAAGACAAATATACTGCAGTGGGATCTAGAGATGGGAATTATTCATAAGGGAAATGGGGGAGGCACGGAAGGTTCTTTGGATGAGCAAGGTGTTGGTGCTATGCCTTGAAGCATAGGTGTGATATCGCCACGTGAGTTGATGAAGCACAGGTCAGGAGAGGAAGAGGGGGATCCCACGGGTGAGAAACCCACATGTGGAATGGCACAGAGGTGGGAACATACAAAAGCCAAGGGAGGGGGGGATGGGTTCCTCGGGTCATTTTCCACACAGGTTACCTGAAATTTAATCATGGGAGAAAGGTCAGATTAGATTGAGGACACCGATGCCTGTATTGTCCTTGGAATTCTTTAGTGGCAACATTTACCATCGATGCAAAGAAGAGGGCTCAGAATGGGAGGAATGAATGAAGCCGTGGCAGAGAGATAGGGTGTTCCTAAAGGCTCTATTTCTAAGACCAAATACCTGCTTTGATTTCTGGCAGTACTTTAATATCTAGACTAAGTTTCTCTAAGACAATAGCTGTTTTCAAAAGGAAATGTGGAAGAGAGGCAAGCAGAATTTGGCTTTCCTCCTCCCTCTCCTTCCACCCCTGCCCTGTACTGTCTGGTTACTCTCCTTGTCCTGCCAGAATAACCGTGATGCCCCATGAACTTCCCCAGAAATACTCCTGGGATGAAGCAGTCCCTGTCTCCCACGACCAAGGCCTCACCTCACCTTTTTAGCCTTGGCTATTCAACAGACACCACAGATGACCTGCCTCCTGAGAGTCAACTTCCAGGTCATGCTGTCCTGAGATCCCCGTGGCCGGCCTTGACCCCACACTTTCTGATGTACGACCCTCAGAGACCCACCAGAATCCAGAACAACCTCAGTGCTACCTCCTTACCCAGTTTCTTCTCTTGCCTTCCTCATCTCAGCTTGTCACAGGTTCATCTTTTTCTTGTTGGACTAGAGATTTGGGAATCTAAGGAAAGGAGACCTTGATTCTACATCATCACGTTTCCTTTTTTTAATGTTTTGTCATCCTGAGTAGGAAAGGTAAGCCGTGAGTTTAGTATTGGTCCTGCCAGTACAATCTATGGCTCTCGGTCCCTTCATGAACAAACTCAGAGTTGAACTACGAGTATTTGACATTTAAGGTTCCTTCTTGCTCCAACTGCCTTGGATTGTGCTGATAAAATCTACTTGAAGTCGTGGGGCAATTTTAAGGCTCAATGAACAAGAATTTGCACGATGCTTGAGTTGCTAAAATGAATGTGATAATACAACTGTGGGATTAGCAGAATTCTGATGTATTTGTATTTTCAAGCATCTAAATTATGTCTGCATGGTTAAGGTTGGAGACAGAGACGTATCCCCTCACTGACAGTTAGTTTCTAAATGAATGAGACACTTTCAGAGCAGCAATCCTTTTTAACATGTCATAAAATTAACTATGGGAAAAGATAATGTTACAAATATTTTAAGTAGTTCATGCACACACACAGCTACACTTTGTGAGGCGATAGTAGATATCATCAGGTGTTAAATATGTTTTGATTTTAAAACACTTAATGAGGATTCTCATATAAATTAAAACATCTCCATCTGCTGTCTTGCATGGAAGGTGATATTTTACTATTGCACAATCATCTCCAAATCTAATTCCACCAGGAAGACTTCTAATCGCAGTTTAATTTTAGAGCAATATTCCACTTGGCAATCAATAAGGCACTGTCGTCAAACTTTGATTTAATAGGAGACGTGGATAACATTCTCCACATTATGCAGAGAGAGAAATACTTTCAGGAAAGGGAGAGAAGGAGAAGAACATCTTTGTCTCAAACTTTTCCCTGCTGTATACCATTCTCGTGCACTAAAGCCTATAAATCAATACCCCCATGTTGCATGAATATAAATCTCATCAATTGTACGTCATTAACATCATGAAAAAGCTACTCCTCTGAGCAATTTTCCTCTGCTGGCTAAATATGTCCTCCTCGTAAAACAAAATAAGTGGATCCTGATTACTTTACTAGCAATCACTTCCTTCTTCACCAATTTTTTTGTCAAAATCCATTAGAATTATACTGTCTTATTTCCACTTGAAGGACTAGGGTGTCTAGACAGTGACACCACCCTCCAAGCATGATGTCTAGTGGTCAGTGGGAAAGCTGGACAGTGGCAATCACTTCCTTCTTCACCAATTTTTTTGTCAAAATCCATTAGAATTATACTGTCTTATTGCCACTTGAAGGACTAGGGTGTCTAGACAGTGACACCACCCTCCAAGCATGATGTCTAGTGGTCAGTGGGAAAGCTGGACAGTATGTGAAGCCAAAGGAACAGTTCTAGGAGTCACAGAGGCAAATAGATGGTCAGACCCTGGAAGGTGAAAGTGAGGCAGAAAATTCTACTTCAGCAAATGATTCATCAGATCAGAAGCCTGGAAAGATTGCACCAAGCTGAGGAATGGATGTTTTGGAAAATGAGTGATCTAGAAGAGATGGTCAGACCCTGGAAGGTGAAAGTGAGGCAGAAAATTCTACTTCAGCAAATGATTCATAAGATTAGAAGCCTGGAAAGATTGCACCAAGCTGAGGAATGGATGTTTTGGAAAATGAGTGATCTAGAAGTTAGGCAATGACCATCTTGAGCCTAAGTGAGCCTCTGGCCCACTGTTCCAGGAGGCTGGCTTTGTGGAGAGAGGACTTAATGGCTTAAAGAATATTGGGAGATGGAACAGGAGCTTAGGGAATATCTACTCTGGTGGGTCCCAGTGTGTCCATAACTGACTGCCCTTGTGTTACATTTCTTCCTCCCTCCAGAGACTCAGTAATGGGGCAGAAAGAATATTGGGAGATGGAACAGGAGCTTAGGGAATATCTACTCTGGTGGGTCCCAGTGTGTTCATAACTGACTGCCCTTGTGTTACATTTCTTCCTCCCTCCAGAGACTCAGTAATGGGGCAGATTTGTCCACCAAAAAACTGCATTTATAATAATTTGTTTTTCTATTTGGACTGTTTAAACCATAATCACCAATAAGAGAGTATGCTCAAATATGAGCTAAGGAATATAACAATAACCTGATATAATTCCAAATAAACTTGGCATTTCTGTCTGCATGCACAAAAAAATGTGTAGACATTAGGAATAATTATAGATTTCTGTTTAGCTTTATGAAATTTTGAAAATTGCTTGGGGGCCTCTTTTTATTTCCCTTAATGACCCCTGTACACACAGGGCTTTGGGTGAGGAGCCATTGATCTGCTGCATACCTCTCTTACTAGAGAAATAAACTGAGGTACAAAAGGTACAGTGGGTGCCTGTGTTCACACAGTGGCTAGAATTCAAGCCTTCTGACACCCAGTATAATGAAGAGGCCCTTTATAAGGACTTTAAACATACCATAGGCCTCCAGATGCATATGTATAAGCCTTTACAGAGTACTGTTTACTGAAGATTGCTTTAAGAAGGTTTAATATAGAAAAATAACCATAAAAATCACCATCACTTAATAGGATGGTGAACAGTATTTGTTGAAGCTCAAATGATAAAGGCAAGAAGGTCAATTTCAAAAGATTTGCAAATTACTGATCATCAATCCCAATTTACTTTAGTTCAACAACTGTAGGCCAAGCCCAGGGCAAGGTGCTAAGACAGCAGAGGTAAGGAAGAGAGAGCCTGGTGGGGAAGACAGACAAGAAATCAAGCCACTGTATCAGAGAAGGGAGACCTCTGAAAGTGGAGAAGCCCAGGAGCCATGTGTGAGGGTGTCAGCAGGAGTTTTAGTATTGCTAGGAACTGAAGTTCTATAGAAACGCAAAAGAGGGAGGGATTATTTCTGCAGGGAGAAAGAGAAGTAGGATTTGGGCAAGTGGATAAAGGAGTGGACATGGCAGACAGAGGAACCAACCCATAAAAGCCTCAGAAGACATGTGCAACGCCACCTGTACCCCGAATGGTGAGTTTGGACAAAATAAAGAAAGGCATTCGTTCCTCAACATGCTCTGTCACCATCTGCCAGAAAAGTAATGTAACAAGCAAATGTATGGTACCATGGTTGTTAATGACACCCCCTGGAATTGTGCAGGGCACATTCTCCACCGCTGCATGCAGAAGCTCTGGGTTTGCAAGTGTACTAACTATTCAGCCAAGAGTTGGACTGTGCTCTGTCATGAAGAAAGATCCAGCAGAAGCCTACCCACTGAGTCAGACTGACTGGCTCTGGCAAGCCGAATGCAGCCACCATCACAGACGCTCATTCAGCACGTGAACAGTCCTGTTTATCTCTCTGGTCACAGCATTAAGACCACAGGGGGAAGCCTCCATTTCTCAAGGGCAGGCACAGCTCTTTTTTTCTCCATCTGGACCAAACAGCTTTTCCGAAGCCCTTCAGGCCTGTTCGCACGTAGCTAAAACACATCTCTTATTGATCAACAGCTCAAAGGGAAAGTCTCCTGAAATATGTTCTTCCTTTTGTCTCTGATAGGCCCTTCAGCATCATCATGCTGTTCACGAAATTTCCTACATTGCCAAGGACATCACAGATCACCGGGCCTTTGGATACGTTTGTGGGAAGGAAGGGAATCACAGATTTGTGGCCATAAAAACAGCCCAGGCGGTGAGTATCCCTATGCAAGGAGCACATCTTTCCTTGCAACGCTGTGGGACAGTACAGTCACCCTGTTGGTCTTCGAAGACCCTCTCTGATGTATGACCTCGTAATGCATCACCACCAGAAGCTGCTGCTCAGGTACCCATCTAGAAAAAAATAAACAGCATTGGAGCAAGGAAACATGCTCATACCCACCCTTTTTTTTTTCTAATGGGTATTTCGTAATGACTAATTATTTTCCTTTCTGATTAAGCTGGATGGAGGAACACTATACAAGTAAGTTTCTTTGTGTTCATAGCCTCGTTTAAAAAATAAATAAATAACTGATTTGCATAAGGCCTGCCCTAATTTTATTGTATTTGAAATCACTAATATATAAAAGCAATGCCTTTTATGCTTATGATTATTATGAATTTGCAAATATAATTACTTGGAGAAATGAACTTTAGCCTAGATGCAATTTGCTAAACCAATATAAACAAGGTAGAATTAATTAAGAATGGGATGCTTTCAGTTTAATAGAAAATGGAAGGGCTGTGGGCTGTAGCCACAAAAACAAAAATTGGTCACTGTGGCTCAGTACCATTCCCTTATTAATGCGCTTTACTATCTTTCACTCCAGGCTGAACCTGTTATCCTGGACTTGAGAGATCTCTTTCAACTCATTTATGAATTGAAGCAAAGAGAAGAATTAGAAAAAAAGGCACAAAAGGATAAGCAGTGTGAACAAGCTGTGTACCAGGTATACTTGTGAATTTATCCTGGTGCTGGAGATGATTGGGGCTTAAAATAAACAGATGTGAAAACTGACAGTCAAGCCTTCTCCTCCTGCCGCCAAGTAGAAATAAACAAAGATGAAAGGTTCCTGTGTAAATTACAGGCACCCAAAGCAAGCCATTAGAAATGATCCCTTATTCTCTGAAATTCTTGACATGTTAGAGAAAGTGAAACTTTAATCCAGAGGAAGATTTCAGGGGAGGAAGACTAAAGACAGGCAATAGCTTTCACTGCTGTGAACACCGGGGGGAGGGGGGGGGGGTACAGAGTTGTGACTTTTTCCATGTGTTTTCTACCTTAATGACCCACCAGCCTATCCTGCCCAGAGCTGGTTTCTGTGCTGTCCTGTAATTTCTGAATACAGTCTCACATTTCTTTCTTTATATCCTCTGCTTTACACCCTCCCTTTTCTTACTCTGCAATAGACGATTTTGGAAGAGGATGTTGAAGATCCTGTATACCAGGTAATGTCTGAAACTAGTTGGAGGTTTTAGGTTCAGGACTAGCTAGGCTTATGGCACAGCCATTTTTATCAGAAACCTGAAGAATCCACCGGCTGCAGACTCTGGAGAGGGACCAAGATTATTTCTGAGGGTGAGGGCTGCCAGCCCCTCCAGAGGCAAATTTCCATAAAAACGAACAGAAGTTTGGCCAGCGTCAATAGCATGGGATTAGGAGACCCGCTTCTCCCTTCTAACCCTTGCCTCTGCCCCCTCCACAGTCTATAAAAGTTTGATCCTGGAGCTGAATGCTTTCAAATGTCTCTTGAATATTCTGAATTCATTAGAGAGGACATGAATAATGAGGTGGCTTCTCTGAGTTAAGCACTAGAAATGGGGGCTGACATTTTGGTGACATTTGAGCACAAACCCAAAGGGTAGTTTGTAAGCTTTAGAAGGGCTATGAAAAGAAGTCTCTGGGACACTAACGGGGCAGGCTGACCCTCTGATTACCTGGCTCGGGCTTCTCTGAGTTAAGCACTAGAAATGGGGGCTGACATTTTGGTGACATTTGAGCACAAACACAAAGGGTAGTTTGTAAGCTTTAGAAGGGCTATGAAAAGAAGTCTCTGGGACACTAACGGGGCAGGCTGACCCTCTGATTACCTGGCTCATGCCATAGAGGCCGCTGTGAGGAGAGAGAGAGGGATCCTGAAGACATCTCTGCCTTAGCTTCCTCTGGACTGTCTTCACGGTCTGCAGCCCAGGACTGGGTAGAGAGATGACCTCTCTTGCTTGCAAGTATTGTGCTCAGTTCAAACAGAGATGCAGAAAAAAGGGAAGAGGCATCCTCCCCCTCCCCTGTGCTTATTCCCAAGGAGAGAAAAAAGCCAAAACACTGAATTTTGAACACAAAAGAAAACCTCAAACTTATATTTCTAACTGGGATACACTGGTGTTATATATGTGTGTGTGTCACATATGTATTATATATAAATGCATATTTTCACAAAGAAATCCAGTACTGCTGTGATGAAAGCAAAACAGTATTACTTGAAGTGGAAGAAGTATCTAACATATTTGGCAAACAAAAGCCAAAGTTGCATTTAATGACATGCCTTGTATTAGAATGCTGAAGGGTGAGGATTTGTTTGCAATGTGAGCTTCAGCCCCTGCCAGGCGGGCTCACAGAGTATGAAGAATAGAGTCCTTTTTGAAACGTCCCAGTCCTTTAGCATCTAAAACATGCACATGGAAAAATTGATTTTCAGTATTTGTAACTGAGAATGTAAAACAAGGTGATTTGGGGGGATGAGACAGTTTGGGGCTTCTGAGATTTTCAGAGTTGTCCTATGACCTTGGGCTTTAGCAGGCAAGGGAAAACAACTCAACCATAACCCAAAGTTTACAAAGTTTGGGATCCTGAAGACAGTTTGGGGCTTCTGAGATTTTCAGAGTTGTCCTATGACCTTGGGCTTTAGCAGGCAAAGGAAAACAACTCAACCATAACCCAAAGTTTACAAAGTTTGGGATCCTGAGCATTCCCATGAATTAGTGTTCTTACTCAGCAATACCAGCATATTCAAACAGTATTGAGACAAAGTGCCACTGAATGAAGAGGTTATATCTCCAGAAAGATCTGCAGGGGCCCCAGGCAATCATTGTTGAAGGCCTGACTGGTAGACCTCTGCAGTTCTCCTTAGAAAAAGGAGGAATGTGCAGGACACATTTTATTTCAGTAATCCAGTTGTGTCTTTAAGGTATTTTCTCTTGTGCGTGTTTCTTTAATGCTCACGGTGATTTGTATCTTGAATTCCAAATGCTTTTTTTCCTCTTTCTTTTTCACATCTGACCTTTCTTCTCTGGCTGCTCCTGTGTAATAGTACATTGTGTTTGAGGCTGGACATGAGCCAATCCGTGATCCCGAAACAGAAGAAAACATTTATCAGGTATAAAATTGCTTGCTCTCTTAGCATTGCACCACAATCAGTAAATGCACAAATGCACTGATGAGTATGAAGAAGAAAGCGTCTTTTGGTCATTCTAAGCTTGTTAAAATACCTTTGAAGGAATTGGCTTCTAGCTCCCCTGCAATTTGCCAGTAGTTTTCATGCCTTGTTGTGGAAATGTTTAATGGCCAGTGGGGACAATGTTTTCATTTTAAATGATCTTGACTATTTTAAGTAGAAGCAAATGGAACATTTCATTTTACTAAAGTGATACACTGGAGAGTTGATGTCCATCATACAGAAGGATCTTTCATTTATCAAAAGAAGGTACTCATCAGATTTTTTATAAAAAAGCTAACTCCACTACTGAAAATAAAGTTCAAGTTTAAAAATGCTGTTTGAAAACAACATTGGGAATATTGACTAATTAAAAGAAAGTACAGCTAAAGGTTTTACCCCTCCTAAAGGAAAGGTAAATTAATATTCTTAAATGTTCACTACGTGAAGAATACTGAATATGCTTTTTAACTCATTTAATTCTCACAAATATGCTCTAAAGTAGGTATTTGGATCCTACTTTTACAGGGGAAACTGAGACTCCGAGGTGTTGAGTAGTTTACTCAGGGTTGTACAACTGCTTAGAGCCAAGATTCCATCCAGTCCAGCCACGAGTGTGAAGGTAGAGCTCGGCTTCTCGTACCAGGCTTCTCCATCAGAGCATTTGAGTAACTGCAGCATGGCAACACATCAAATAAATATGACGACCTCCGATTTTTCACTAATTAGAACTTTAATCCTAATTTGAAAAACAAACATATGGGAGAAGAAAAAAATTTAATGTATTTAATAAGTGATTGTAATTTTTTTAATTTACTTAGTTGCGTGGTCTATTAACTCTGCCTTGGGCGTGTATTACTTGTGTAATAAAAGTAAAACATATTTCCAATTTCTATCAAATGCATAGAACTCTAAGTGACCAAAATTTAATATTTGTTCTACCAGCAGCTCAGTTTAAACTAGCCTTGTGGAATAATAATCTAAGTATTTCTCTCTGCTGGATCCATCTGGATTCTATTCAATTGTGAGGTTTTGTTCTGAGATTGTGTTTAAAGTCTTCGCTTACAAAGTTTCTCTCTTTAGAAAGAAAAGTTGCACTTGTCCCCAGTGTCATATTTTAAAGTACAGCCTTGCATTGTCTCAATGTGAGGCTAAAGGAACTATTATCCAGTCATTCTAGGAAGAGAATGCACCTTTTAAATAAAATGAGGCTCTGTAATATGAGGTTTCTGAATACAGAGCTAGCTGTAGTTGGCAGGGCTCCCGCTGAGCCCGCTGCTGGACTATAGAGGAGGAGGGAGGCATCAGAGGGTACTGGAAAGAACTGGTTTAGGCCAGCAGAAAGCAGTGTTGTAGTTCTGGCTCTGTCACCAACTACCTTTGGCTGTGTGGTAGTGGGCAAGGCACTTGCCCTCTCTGAGACTCAGTTTACCCAATGATAAAACGGGAGTAATTTCTCCCTAACTGACATGTCTGTGTGAGAATGAAACAAGCTCACGTGTAGAATGTGAACAAGAGACCCCATCCTGGGTCACAGAATGTGGGGTCTGGCTGTGTGGATTCAGAATCTTAGTACAAGTACCAATGCAGCTATTAATTCAACTTGTCAAGTTCCTTTCCCTCTCTGGGCCTCAGTTTATTCATCTGTAAAATAAGCAAGTAAGACTCAAGAATTTCTCAGGCAAGGCTGTTTTCTGCTTTTTGAAACTAGTGCATCACCATAGGACTTTGATTCTTTGGAGAAGCATGTTGTCTTGCTTTAGGGTAACAAGACTCTTACAAATGGGGCACGTGTGTGCATGCATGTGGGTGGGCACATGTGCTCTGTTGTGGGCCAGCTCTGTGAATGGGGGTGTCTTAGTCTTTTTTGTGCTATTATAACAGAATAACTGAGACCAGATAATTTATGAAGAAGAGAGATTTATTTTTTCAGTTCTGAAGGTGGAAAGTCCAAGGTCAAGGGGCCCACATCCCATGAGGACCTTCTTACTGAATCATCACATGACAGAAGGTGGAAGTGCAAGAGAGCATATGTGCATGCACACAGGAGAGAGAAGGGTGATGATAGATAGATAGATAGATAGATAGATAGATAGATAGATAGATAGATAGATAGATAGATAGATAGATAGATAGATAGATAGATAGATAGATAGATAGATAGATAGATAGATAGATAGATAGATAGATAGATAGATAGATAGATAGATAGATAGATAGATAGATAGATAGATAGATAGATAGATAGATAGATAGATAGATAGATAGATAGATAGATAGATAGATAGATAGATAGATAGATAGATAGATAGATAGATAGATAGATAGATAGATAGATAGATAGATAGATAGATAGATAGATAGATAGATAGATGGGGGAAGGGGACTGAACTCACCCTTTTATCAGAACTCCACTCCCTTCATAACTAACCCACTCCTGCAACAAAGGCAGAGCCCTCATGACTTAAGCACCTCTTAAAGTCCCCACCTTCCAACACTGCTGCATTGGAGATTAAGTTTCCAACACATGAACTTTGAGGGACGTATTGGAATCACAGCAGTGTGTTTACATGCAATATCTAATTATTTCTCACAACAACCCTATGTGGCTTGAGTCATGATTCCCACCTTACCGATAAGGCAAGCAAGACTCACAGAGGTAATGTATCTTGCCCAGGGTCACAGAGCTAGCAAGAAGTAGAACTCCTATTTGTGGGCCTCTCCCACCTCTATAACTAAATAAATAAATCCTGAGCCCTTTTTCAGCTCAGAATTTCCTGATTCTAAGTTTTACAGTTAAATCCTGTGTAAGTTTCAAGTCACTATCTAAAAATCACACTTGTTTTAACAGCTCCGACCTCCAATCTTCCCATCTGTCCATCATGTACAGGAAACTACTATTTAAGGGAATGATATTTTATCACCTTCTACAGAAGAGGCCTCGGGTCAGTTTCCTCTCTTACCTTGCCAGTGTGCTGGGGCTAAATTTACTTACCAAGAGATAAGCTTTGGACTTAAAGATAAGGCTGGGCTTTTAAGGACTACTGTTAGGAGCTTCATTCTTTTTTTTTAAAGGCCTACCAGTGTCCTATAGCTGTTCCTCCTGAGGAGGTTGCAATGTTTCTCATACTGCAGCTTTACCCAGGCTTGACTCAGGTTTTATGCCTCCCTGTTTTCTGGAAAGAGATAAACAGATGTGGGACCTAATCCTGTAACTGTTTTGTGACCTTGAGTGAAGTGCATAATTTTTGTATCTCAGTTTCTTGGGCTATAAAATAGGATTCTTATATTATCTGATCCCAGAAGTGATGTGAAGATGTAAAGTGACACGGAGAGACACTAGTCCGTAGTATGTCCTGTGTAAACGTTAGTTCCCTTTACTTCTTGTGTTGTTAATTTCAGATGTTGTTCAGGATGTCTTATAATGACATATTTAGTGAAGTAGAACATAACTTGTGTACCTCCTCTTGTCTGAGAGCCTAGCAAAAAGCTGCAGCCTCACTTTACTTTGCTATTTATATCCAACATCAGGGAGGGAGAGGGTCTTGCATAAATGTAACCTCTTTTTGAGGATCAGTAGTCTCACTTTCCCAACTATATTAATAATAATTGTCTTTCACTTTCTGTAGCTCACAGTTATCACTTGTCTTTTTAAACCAACACAGAGCCTCACAGTACAAAGCATTTTTACACATCACTTAATTTGGGCCCTTCCAATGACTCAGAGAGATAGGATAACAGCTTTGATGACTATCTTTTTAAATGTAAGAAAATCTAGTTTCCCCAACTTAAGCACTGAGCCCAAATTCAGAACCTCTCATTGTAATCCCATTGTTCTTTAGTACTTCCTACATAAGCGAGATCTCAGCTTTCCAAGTGGGCATTTTCCAAGTTCATTTACTCAAAAATCATTGTTCATCACTCACTCAACATGTGTCAGGTATCATTATATAAAAATGATGAGTCTCTAGTCCTGTGTCACCCAACACAACCTTGAGCTGCCTCTACCCAGTATGTATTAACATGTTGCTGAAGTAAAAGAAAGTGTCTTCTGCATGTATAGAACTTCATGTAGAATTTTTAGAGTAATTTAACACCTATTAACTTGTTCATTCAAAAGTGAGTATTTTTGGATCACCTTGCATGTGCCAGGCACATGGAGAAGTAATAGTGACCGTGGCATCGTCCCCACCCTCAAGGAGTTTATAGACAACTCCTTAGGTGCTCACAGTGACCGGATGAGGAAACTGAGTTTCACAGATCAAAATGACTTCTCTGAGTTACACAGCCTGTAGCAGAGTCAGAATTAGGAAGCAGTCTTCTGGTACTTTACAGCCTGAAACTTTTATCTGTCTACAACATTGTACTACTGCAGTGGTCTGTGTAGATGGAATGGACCAGCAGGCAGAGATGAGATCCAGGAACATAGACCTTCATACTCATGGTAAATGTTTGATGATTAGACATTTCTTTGTTTAATCAATATCTACAGACAGGGACGCTGGATAATAAAATATCTGCCCTTCCCTCAGCAAGCTTACAGAGCTGTGGTACTATAGACCTGTGAACAGTTATAATGTGGTGTGATAACTCCCATGAAAAAATAAAGCACATTTTATACTTCATTTCAGTAGCTGGATTACTTATCCATCTCCCCCAATAAGACAATGAGCTTTGTTAAATCAGAGGCCATATTCATCTTGTTTGCCATCATTGTCCCAGAAAAGCACAGTGATGCCATGTAATAGGTACTTGGTGACTTTTACATTTTAATAAAAGAATTCATCAAGGTTACAAGAGTACAGAGGAAGGCTCCAAACCAGGCCTAGAGTGTCAAGCAAGGCTTCCGAGAGGATGTCCCAGCTGAGAGAAATCTTAAAGGACAAACAGGCAGATTGATATCTCACCCATGGGAGAGCCAAGTCGAAAAGCTTTTTCAATTATGCACAGTTTGGGTTTATCCATCCCACCGCTTCTCCTCCATTTGCAGGGATAATTGAGAGGCAGCTGCGGTTCAACTGTGCTAAGTGCCCGTAGTGAGCAGTGAATTACGGGAAACAGAATGCTGTTCATTTTGCTCGGTAAAGGGTGAGCTAGTAAAAACAAAAGTGAGGGCTGGTAATTTATTGGCCCTCGTTAACAAGGACTCTGTAGGCATTCTTAGAGGATTCCTTTTAGATGCAGCCCGGTTATCAGGAGCAAAGAAATTACATTCTTCATTGGCTACTTGCAAACTGAGGTTTGCAAAGACAGCTCTGGAAGTGCATCTTCCACACAGCTATGCACACTCTTAGTTCTGTTTTCTGCAAGAATGCGCACAAGCTTCTGGGAATATAGGATGTGATGTCAATGAAAAAGATGCACCCAAAACAGCTGTCTGTATAGTGCAGCAGTCACGTTGTCAACTGCCCAGTCCCAGACTCCTGGCTGCCCCACTCACTGACTGCGGGATCCTCTTCAGGCCTCATTTCTCTCCTCTACCACATGGGGACATTGTAGTCCTCTCCTGTCACACTTCTCCTGAGGATTATATGAGAATGTATGTAAAACACAAATGTTTAGGACAGCGCCTGGCACATAGAAAGTGCCCCGTCCATGTTAGCTCATACTGTTAAAAATAAATGTCTTGCTTGGTAGCCAGAAAGAGCTGGGTTTGAATCTGATCACTTGATGGCTTTGAAACTTTGGGCAAATTACTCTAACATCTCTGAGCCTCATTTTCTGCTATTTAAAGTGGAGTTGATAATACCAATTTCTTAGGGTTATTATGGGGATTTTAAGTTAAATGAAACTGAAAATGACAAAGGGACTTAAGGAACAAGCTTAAATTCTTATTTCTCCTAGCAGAATGGTGTGGTCAGCTGGTCCAAGCCTAGCAGATACTTTTTCGTCACAATTCCCCACATTCCTCTATGTTCCATTTACCCAGCCGTCCTTTACTGAGTGCCTACTGGGCGGTAGGCACTATGCCTGCTCTTAAGGAGATCCCAGTCTGATGGGAAGACAGACACGTGGTCAGACCATTACACAACCTCTGCTGGCTGGGACTGCAGTGGAGGCGTGAGCTAAGCTGTGGCAGTTGCAGAAGGAACAACTAATGAGCACTTCCATCTGGAATGTTTCATCTCAAAGCCCTTGATGGACTCATTAGAAAAGTATTCAATGTATCCACTATTGTTAGAATCATAAAAAGTGTTCATGTACATATCTATATAATGTGTCAGTGGCAAAAGAAATTATCATTCAGACACATTACAGTACAATAGTACCTAATAGTTTTTGTATCTAATATCCATTTTATCATTTGATCCTCATAGTAACCTGAGTGGGAGGCAAAGCTGATAGATCCCATTTGATAACTGGAAGCTCAGAGCAGCTAAGTGGCCTGTTCAGGGTATTTCATTAAGCACGTGGCCCAGGAAGACCACATGCATTAAGTAAGAGAAGGGAGAAAGGGAGGAAGATACAGATAAATGTTAAAAGTGATCAAGTTCTTCTGGTTCCCAGTCCCATGCTTTTCATGCCATTCGTAGGCCCTTTTCTTGCGTGAAAGCCGTTGGTAATTATCAGATGTCTTGTACATGATCCCAACAGAAGCTGTACTTCGTACTCGGATCTTGGTATTTGCTATTATATTTTAAATAGCCTGAATCTCAGAGTTAGCATGGAGCAGTTTAAACTCAGCTACAAAGTGTTTTTTAATCACTTTGGGCAAATCATAGCACCTCCCCAGGCTTCATTCTTACCTTTAGTAAAAGGAGGATTATTTTTTCACCACATGATCCCTGAAGCTTCCTATTCTATGATTCTGTGTTAAATGATATGCTCCCCGCCCCTGCTATCCATTCTGCCTAAGGGAAGGAGCCTGGCCTGATGCTTTCACAGGTAGAGCACTCCATTGGGGTGGCCCCTTGGGCCTGTCTGGGTGCCATTCTCACATAGACTCAGCCAGCTTGGAGTTGAAGTCTGGTTGCTTTGTTCTTTGAAAGTGGAGTACCAGAGCAGCGTGACTGTGCTGAATTTGGTTTTTCCACAGGTTCCCACCAGCCAAAAGAAGGAAGGTGTTTATGATGTGCCAAAAAGCCAACCTGTAAGTGTAAGTACAGCTCCTCTCTACTGCCAGGTTTCTGTGAGCTGGATTCATACCAAGACTATGTCTGCAACCTGCAGAAGAGAGCCCCTCTTCTGGAATGAGTGTCACAACCCGTATGGCTTGGCTGGGGACTGCATGCTGGAGATGCCTCAGTGGGCCAGAGGGAAGGAGGCATAAGGCAGAAGTGGTAGGGCTGAGGAAGGGGTACCAATCTGGATGAAGCTCTGGTCCTGTGAGTGGAAGTGAGTTGAATCATGCAAATCTCTCTGTCCAAGGGCTTTAAAATCTCGAGTGTTCCATGGCCAAAGTCTCCAGCGAAGGCCTTATTATACCTGGTCAAGGAAAGAACCATGTCTTTTTCCTGGGAAGAGAGCTGCCCATGCAATATGAGAGTGGTTGAGAAGTTTGAAAGGGACAATAGGAGTAAGGCCAGCCAGGGCCTTTGGGTTGTGTAAGGGTCCAACCAGTAGGCACAGTGTGGTGGGAAAGGCCATGTGTAGTGGGCTTGCAGAGAATGCAGGAGGCATGCTGCACTCAGGACAAGGTCCACTGCCTCTGCATCCCCTCTGCTGGTAGGACTCCTGGGAATCTGAGCCAGAAAGGAAAATCCCCAGCTCTGTGGTCCTGTCCCCAGCCATGGCTAGACCCAGAACTCACATTGAGGACCTCCAACTGGCACTCAGAAGGCAACCTCTATATGTGATTCAGGCAGCACTGGGGAGCCAGTGAAGGCTCTTGAGCAGTAGCACATGTGACTTTGCCACAGCCTATGTAAAAAAGAACTGGTGTTTAGAGTGTTTAGGAGGTTTAGTCACTATTGGTCTCATTTATCTCAACAATGTGTGGGAAGCAAACTGGCTTTGAAGTCTGCAGACCCCCAAGAATCCCAGCTCTGGCCCTAACAGAGCTGTTATGAAACTAAAATAATTCTACCTGGAATTTAGTCACTATTGGTCTCATTTATCTCAACAATGTGTGGGAAGCAAACTGGCTTTGAAGTCAGCAGACCCCCAAGAATCCCAGCTCTGGCCCTAACAGAGCTGTTATGAAACTAAAATAATTCTACCTGGAACAATGTTATCAGTTCTGGACCCCATACTACGAGAGACATAAACACACGCACCTGCATGTTTCAAGGTAAGATTAATAAGGGGATTCGGAACCCCATCCCACAGGGAGCAGCTGAACGACCCAGAAATGTTTGGCTTGGAGAAAAGAAACCGTAAATATGGAGATGGGATTGCAAAGGGCCATTGTATAAGAAGAGAAATTATACTGTTCTGTTAGTCAAATTGTGGAATGGAGACCAGTGAGTGGCTCTACAAGAAAGCCGAGGCCAGTTCAAAGTGAGGGTGGCCCTCCCAACAGTCAGAGCTGTTTAAGGGTGGAACAGCTGCCATTTAGGAGAGTGAGCTCACTGTCAGTGGAGCTGGCAAGCAGGGCCTGAAGACACTCGGCAGAAAGACTACCAGGCCGATCCCAACCCCAAACAGGTAGATAGCGGGATGAGGTCTCTGTGTCCCTACCAAACCTGAGATTCCGTATTCTGCAATCACGAGTCTTTCCGGTCCAGTCTCACCCTCGCCTGCCCCTTCTCCCCTTTTCCCTAGTGAAACTTCTTTCTGATCAATGTCCATTTCTCTAACCCTCTCTGCTTGTATCTTGAATCCACCATTCCCCACCTATATGCTGCTTCGGAAACCCAGTGCATGCTAGTGTTAATGAAAAAGCACATGCAAGTACAGGCCCCTTCTTAAAAACCTGAGTCTAGGGTCCCTAGTCAGTGTACTGCTGCTCAGGGAAAAAAGCAGTTTTTCTCCCTGAGGCCTCTGCATCTCATCCAGCCCCTGGTCATTGCTGAGACGCTGGCCTGCTCTTAGTGTTTCAGTCTGGTTCAGGCCCCACGACACAGTTCCCTGCAATTCAATTTGGGCCTGAATTGCCTCACTCGTCACTAACAGGTTCAGATACGTGAGGGAACATGCTCTATTTGCTGCCTTGGTCTTTGTGAATTTATTAACCATTCTGGCCGCACCATCTCCATGCTTAATAGCTCCAGGGGGGGAAAAAAAAAAAAACAAGCCCAAGTTCCTTAGCCTGAAATACAGGAAGGCTGCCTGAAGGTCCCTCTCCCCCTAGCCTGCTTGTCTCATCTGCCTCCTTTGGGTCCAGCCCTACCCAACTCTGGTTTCCTAAAGGAGTCATACCCTCCCCCACTTCCTCTGCAGCCTTTCCCTAAGATCCTGCATTCACTTCAAGCTTTGTGTTGTCAGCGAGACTTTCTGGACTTCTGCTCCGAATGCCATCAACAGAACATTCCTGCCTTTGTGCCCCCTCCTACCCCATCATTTCTCTATTAATCATATTTCCTCATCCCCGTTGACTCCATGAGCTTCCCAAGGTCCTTGTAATACCAGCAGCAAGCCCAGGGCCCGGTACTTCGAAGCCAGTCACAACACAGCTGCTCCGGGAATATTTAATAAATATATGAATGACTCCACCCTGCAGATGGAATTTATAAAAATCCCTGGTACTTTCTTTTAAAGGAAACTTTCTGTTTTTCTGACTTCAAAATAGTCATTAACTAAATGTACTAGAAATTTTGCTTGGAAAATATCCAGGCTGCCTTAACAGCCTGCAGTGGGTCCCCACCAGCTGTTTGCAGAGTCCTAGAACAATCTGATGGTAATGTGAACTTCTCCATGAGTTATTTTCAACATTTCTAAAAGCCCAAGAGAGGCAGGAAGTAAAAAACTCAAGCTGTAGTGTAGAGACCAGTGGATGCAGTTGGAATCTGAGCTCCTTCTGTTACTACCTGTGGAATTTTCAGTAAGTTTCCTTGCCCCTGATTCTCATTGTTCATATCTACCACAAGGGATTACTGAACCTAGATGAGGAGAAAATAGTATGTGTATTGGAAAGTTGATCCCACCTGCCTAAACCTCCCAGAGGTACATTAAATACACACAACCCTCCTTACGCTGGGATCTTCCTGCCTTCAGGCTTCTTCTTGTAGATCCACCTCTCTGTTGAGTGCACATGCTCTAGGGTACCTCTGTGCTCTGAAAATGCCAGCCAGGATCTCACTGTTTGCTTCTTCACCACCTGCCCCTTAGCCAGAAAAATGAACCAGAGATAACCCACTTACTGCATGTTAAGCTGCTTCCAAGGAGTTGTGGGACTTCCACAAGTTTCCCACAAGAAGGCAAACTGCCCAGTGGCCTGTTGTTTTAGGCCCCACCTGGTTTTTTCTTCCTTGGATCCAGGTCTTTACAGAGCCAGATGATAGATGGGGCTGTCCTTGGGGAAGTCAGCACCCCCCAAAATGGCCTGATCTTTAGAGTCAGATCTGGGCAAAGCTGTTATCATGGCCACTTATTAAGGGTCCCTGAGGGGATATTTGCATCTCTTATCCTCTATGTCATCATCTATAAAAGGAAAATAATACCTGCTTTGTAGATATGTTTGGAGGATTAAAGGAGACATTTATGCAAAACCCTTAACAGAGAAGGTTAATTAGATTACATGAGAACATTTCCATGGGTTGCTATTATAAGCAACGCTCTATCAAACAGTTCTCACAGAGCTGGAGATTGTCAACTCTTCTAGGTGATTACACACCTCCTCTGGGAAGCCTTCCATACCCAAACAGGGTAATCAGTCCCTCTGGGGCAACTCTATACTTCTCTCTGCAGTAATCACAATGGATTGTCATTTTTTCTTAATGTTTCCATGTAAGCCATTGAAGTTTGAGTTCCTCAAAAGCCTTGGCTGAAATATCTCATGCAGCTCTGTAATCTCAGCACCTAGCACAGTGCCTCAAATACAGTTGCCGCTGAGGACCAAGGTAGTAACCCAAGCTGTGAGAGAGATCCGAGTTCAAATCCCGCCTTTATCACCAGCTATGTGACCTTGAGTGAGTCCTTTGCTCTATTCATTCTTTGGTCTTCTCATCTATACAACGATGATACGAAAACTAAATTCTAAGGGTTTAGTTAGATTACTAACAGTAATCACTCAGCATGCACTAGCAATAAATAGAGACAATAAATGTTGGTCACACTGTATTACTCACCAGGAGCAGTCTCCTTTACTCCATACCTCCTGCATTGTGAGTTCATTGAAGACAGAAATCCTATCATATTCATGTCCCGATTACCAGTGAACATTGGTGCAGAGTAGCTGCTCACGTAGTGAATGAATGAACAAAAATCGTAAGTGAACAAACGAATGACTACATGAGGAATGAACCAGCAAATGAGTGCTTTTAGACCCAAAGCACTTCTACTGTCAGACAATTCGGTTTATTTCCTCCTGGGGCCAAAGGCAGCATGTCAAACTAAGACAGTGTCTGTTCCCAAAGAAGCCCCCTCCCCTGGCCCCTTCCTGCACTCTGTGTTCAACAGCTCTCGCCTTATTCCACCTCTGCCCCATAAAAATGTGTTGTTTATTCTTCCTGGCTTGGATCACCACACAGACAGATGGCCTTCTAAACACACACGGGCACACACACGCACCTGTGTTCTCTCCCCTCCCACGTCAGGAACTCTGCATCAGGCAAACCAAAACATTTTGCTTGCTTGGCAGAGTTATTTTTAGTTTTTTGTCTGTTTTGTTTGTTTGTTTGTTTGTTTGTTTTCTTTTCTACCTAAGATCAATCTTCCTTCCTGGGGCCGTGTGGAAAGTGTTTAGACTCATCAAGGTTCTTTAATTTTTACTGAAAAGGGGCCTGTACGTTGCTTGGCAGAGTTATTTTTAGTTTTTTGTCTGTTTTGTTTGTTTGTTTGTTTGTTTGTTTGTTTTCTTTTCTACCTAAGGTCAATCTTCCTTCCTGGGGCCGTGTGGAAAGTGTTTAGACTCATCAAGGTTCTTTAATTTTTACTGAAAAGGGGCCTGTACATTATGAAATATGAGGGACACGATCTGACAGAATTAAGAATCAGCATAGTCCTTCCACCCAGAAACCCCTGGAACCATTTGCATGGCACATAGAAGGATGGGGAAAGGATTTAGCCCATTGATTTTGCCAGATCCTTGTCTGTAAACCAGTGTAATTCTTGGATTTTAAGAGTACATCAATTCTACCTTTTGCCTTGCCTCAGATAATATTCAATTAGAGATAGCAATTACATAGTCCATTTCTCAGACTACATATAGCTGCAGACTTTCTTTTTAAAAATCAAAATTTTATAGAGGAATATAATATGTAAAAGAGAGAAAAGGGAAAAGAGGGGTCCTATATTCCATCCAGTCATCTTCACACTCAACCCATGGTGGCTCTTGAGTCTTCTCTACGATAAGAGCAGTGTGGAAGAAAAACAGCATCTACCCTCAGACTGATGTTTCAAGGAACATTGGCCAACCCGATGTTCACAGGTTCATCCAAAAAGTTAATTCTTTAAGACATTCAGACCCTTTAATTTGTTAACATGTATAATCAGTCAAATATCTATATATAAATGTATGATATGAATTTACTATGAATATATGAATATATACTACATAAATTGAACATTTCTCAATTTCTTTTACCTAAAAATTCTTTTTTTATACGAAATCCAATACTTCTCACTTTGAGAATCATTCCATTGGAGACTTGTTGGAAAAAGAGATGTGTGTGTATGTGCCCATGAATGTGCTACTGATGCAAAACAATTTACCCTAAAACTCAGGGACGTAAAGCAACAGCATTTGTTATTGCTCACAAGTCTGTAGATCAGCTGCTTGGATCTTCTGGTGTTTGCTTTTCCCTGAGCTCCTTGGCTTGCATGCCTGTGGTCAGCTGTGGTCATGTAGGCAGCTCTGCCAGTCTTCGCTGGGCTCACTCACATGTTTGGGGTTGGCTGGCTATAGAGTGGTTAGGATGGCTTCACATGGGGCAGGAGGATTCTCTTCCACATAGCATCTCCTCCAACAGGTTTACTTGGCTTGGTCACAGAGTGGTCCCCCACTCTTCGTACAAGTTCCCCAGAACATGAGTGGAGGCACACAAAGTCTCTGGCAGTCTACATATGTCACTGCTGCCACATTCTTTAGCCAAAGCAATTTATAAGCCTGTCTCAGATTCAAGGGGTGGGGAAGAAACTCTACCCTTTGGTGGAACTGCTGCAAAGTGTCAATGCAAAAGGGCATGGATGTATGGAGAGGTGACAGGCAGATGTATTATGCAACCAGCCTACCACAGTCTATGTATAAAATCACTACTGAATTGTGATAATCAAGTGTTGAAATATAAAACATACTTTCTTCTCTGATCCCACTCTTGTATTTTTTGTTGCCTTCCCTATTTTTGGCCATTTTCTGGGGAGATTTCACTATTTCATTGGATAGCCCATTCAGTGACCTGGCCTCTCAATTCCAGGACCTGGATCCCTTGAATCTTATCTCTTAGAAACAGCCTCAGTGAACTCAGACCCCCAGGCCACCCTCCTTTCTTTCACCATAAACTTCTGTCCATCCTCCTTTCCCACTCTAACACTCTTGCTGAAATTTTTCTTGGTTCAAGATTTAAGATTCACTTAAAATGGCATTTTGTCTCTTTTGTTTTACTCAAATCCCTAGGAAAATTGCTCTCCTGAATGACTCCTGCTGAACTTTCCTAGTGGTTAAAAGTCTGGGCTTTGGGGTCAGAACAGTTTGGATTTGAGTCCTGTCTTCACCATTTCCTAGCTTTGTGACTTTGGCTACTTCAATTAATCTCTCAAAATCTTGGTTTTGTCACCTGTAAAATGGAGTTGATGATAGCACCTGCCTTAGAGCTTTTGTGTAAGGACCGACTGAGCTAAAGTCTGTGAATGGCACAGTGCTTAGTGCAGTGAGAATTCAATAGCTGGGGGCTTTTATGCTGTATCTTTCCCCTGTTTTTCTGAGAGCTCCTAGGGGACAGGAATCAATTTTAATCATCACTATCTCTAAGGTAATTCTTCTTGGGATTTTGGTCTCAGAGATTTTGGTGGTGGATCCTCCCCCCAGAAAAGGACACATGTAACATGTCAATTTTGTAGGCCTTGAAGCCCACAGGACCCCACCTCACTCTCCCATCGACAGAGACACCTTGACATTAGTGGCAAATTTGATGTATCAGGTGATTCCATATTCTTAGGAAGCAGAAGTTAGAATTTATTTTTTTTCTTAATGGTCTCGTCACATAGTGTGTCAACTTCTGGGAGCAGAGTTTCGTTTTGATGAGCTAAGGCCCAGGTACAGACAGAAAGATGATTCTCTCTTTACCTTCCTCCTTCACTTTCACTCCTTCTTGCCCTAGTCTAACCCTCCTTGGCCCATCAACTCAGGAGGCTCAGCCATGGTTAGGGCACCTTTCTTGTTCTACTTTTTCAAATAACACATTTGGATGCTTTTGTTCACTGATTTTAATTTGGACCTATGATGTCCCCTTCTTCTAGCAGGTTTGTTTTTAGGGTCATGCTACACTTTCCTCCACTCTGTCCTAGGAACTCTGAGCCAAGATAAGCATAAGTCCCACTCACTCCAAGAAATATACATTTTATCTCTTCCTGGTCAAGGCAGCTGGAAGCTTTGCACAGGGGCTAATTTCTCCTGTGATCTTAAATACAAAGGTATATTTTTATGTCACGGTCTCTGAAAGCCAACAGTATAAATGCTTGCTAACAGGAGGTGTTAAATGGATGGAGAGAGAGGATGAGCAGGATTGGAACAAGCAGAAGAATGTGGAAGCACCTTCTAGGTAGATCACTGAGTCTTTCTGACTCCTGAGTCCATACGCCTCTACTCAACAGCACTCAGCGGATTAATCTATCATCAGTTTCCATCTCAAGGAGAAAGGGAAATACAGGTAGTCTTTGGTTCTGGCAGCTTTTGATGTCAGACCTGTTTTTAGGCAAATATCCTGGCCTCTTTGTGACTGTCAAAATTGTACATTCCTGAGTGGGAAGGAAGGTGTCTGCCGAGCATCCCATCACTGCATTCATTATTTAGTGCTTTTTGCACTCTGTTAGCATTTGAACATGATTCTAGTCCCACAGTGGGACCGCGAGTGGAGTGGTGCATTCACAGGCTGCTGAAGTGCCTATTTCAGACCTATTTATGCCCTAGGATGCTAAACTTGGTTGAGACTTGACCTTCACAGTCAGTTGGTTCAAATGACACAGACTGAAACCTTACCGTGACTCGTGTCATTTTTGCATGAGAAATACTTCGTGATTTTCTTCTCCCCTCTCCCCATTCCCCACGTACTATTCTTACAGCTGAAAAAGATCTTTTATCCTTCACTTTATAGTCGCCCGGTTTAAAACCCTTTTATATAGTGGTATAAAAAGCTTTCTAATTATCAGTAAAAACCAGTCAGTGGATTCTAGCTAAAATTTTTTTGGCCTTCAGAAAGTTCTTAAAAGTTTGCATAGTTGTAAATGGGAAGAACACATATCATCACATTGATAAGTTTGACTAGACATTAATTTCCTTTTGATGAAACGTGGTTTCAGAAACTGAAAGGAATGATCAGACATCTCAAGATTCTTTCCTCGCTTTGGGTATGATCTTTGTTAATCACTTCAACTTTCTGAAACTCATTTTCCTTATCTGCAAAATGGAAATGACAGTCATCCCCTGCTGACATCTTGGAGCCCTGGTGAGACTCAGAAGGTAATGTCTGTGAAAGCCTTTTCTGCTTTTTTGAAACCCCACGAAAGCAAAAGACCTAGGGATGGTATGTATTCGTTGCCTCCAATTATTTTATGGACTGTTTGTGATTAAGGGAAAAGGTGCATGGTATGACGAGAGGGCAAATCTGGGCTCAGTATAAGAAAGAAATTTCAGACCATCTGAGCTGATTTTCAGAAGAAAGGACAGCCTCTTGGAGGAGTGAGCTCTTTGCCCCTAAGAGTACTCCAGCAGCAGATGAATGGTTCTATGGGGGATTCTTATATTGTGAAGGGGACTGCCCTGGTGGACCTCAGAATTATTCATCTACTTTCACGTTCTGTTTGCCACCAAGTCCATTATGTAAGCCAGCATTTATCTCCTAATCTTGCACCCAACATGTCAGCTGCCATGTCAGGTACCCCATTCCTATCTTCACTGTTATTACCTCGACTTTACAGCAGATCACTCTGAAATGCACAGCAGTGAGTTCTGGTGTTGCCCTGTGAACTTAGTGCTTAGGATTTTAAAAAGTTTATCAAGTATTACAATCAGGTCGCCTCACTAAGCAGCATTGGGCATAGAGTAGGTGCCTAGAAAATCTGTTCCACCTTAGTTTCCTTCTGGAGAGCTTAGAATTAGGGCTAGGAATCTATCTGGCATGTCTTGAAAAGAAGCAGCATTGGGCATAGAGTAGGTGCCTAGAAAATCTGTTCCACCTTAGTTTCCTTCTGGAAAGCTTAGAATTAGGGCTAGGAATCTATCTGGCATGTCTTAAAAACGAGCCACACTGGGAGAAACTGATAAAAATTATGATGATTGAGATGTCAGATTCAATCATCAACCGCTAACCATACATACTAAGAGTCTAGGGCTAATTTAGTAGTTAAAAATGTAGCTAGAACTTATGGAGCATGTGCTTTGTGCCATGGGCAGCCTAGGCTCTGGATTCAGCTTATCTCTTTTGCAGTAATCACTACCCTAGGAGGAAGGTATCATTTACATATGAAGAAACTGAGGCTTAAGGAGGTCATATCACTCACGCACAGTCACAAAGCTAGTAAGGGGCAGAGCTAGAATTTGAACCCTAAAGAGGGCACCCACACAATTCCCAGTAAAACATACTGCCTTTATGATTAAAGAAAATGCAAAGCCCTCCATCTCCTTACCCTCACCCTAATCAGAATCAGTACTCAGGCCTCCGGTCCCATCCCCCATTGCTCATTGCTTCTAGACTCTTGATAGTAGCACTTTTCCCTCTGGAGGCTGTGAACACCTCTCTCCTCCTTTAGACTGAGTTCCAAGTGCTCATGCCTGTATCTAATTCATTTCCAAACCCTCGCTCCGCCTGGCAGACTGCTTTCTTCTCCCTGAATGTTGAAGACACGCTTGCGAACCACAAAGAACAAATTTCATTGACAGCCACCCACCTCTGAAGCTCAGAAAGATTCTCATTTTGCCACTTCTGTATCCCGTCCTCCAAACACTCCGTGTGTTTCTGTACAACCCCTATCCCCGAGAAATGAGCATTTGGTTGAGTTTCTTTGCCCTAGATTTAATTCCGTTTTCCTGCTGCAAATGTAGGAAGAGTCAATCCATTAATGTGAAGAACTGCAAGAATTCTCTGGACAACTGTTCCCGACTCCCTCCTCCCCATCTTTTATGGCAAGTAAATTTTCATTCACAATTCAGCAGTTGGTTTTTCCTTCAGTTTGAAATCCAGATCAAGATGTTGCATAATTGGATTAAATCTAGTCTGAACATTTGTCAGTTTCACTTCCTCATTAAGCACCACATTGTAGAGAAATTATAATTATTGCAATGCAGTTAACATAGATGTTACACAAGAGGAGGTTGTTTCATAGCGAGGGAAGGAAATCTGAATCTGCATATTCCCACAAATGAATAGAAAGTTGTCTCCTCATTAAGCACCACATTGTAGAGAAATTATAATTATTGCAATGCAGTTAACATAGATGTCACACAAGAGGAGGCTGTTTCATAGCGAGGGAAGGAAATCTGAATCTGCATATTCCCACAAATGAATAGAAAGTTGTCCCTTTTGATGTTTCTTAGGTGGGCTTTCTTTTAGCTGTACTTAAAAATTGTCCTGAGATAGAATCTTGAATTCCTGGAGTCTTAGAGTTAGTAGGAACATTAAAAAAAGATGTTATCTGGTTTAGCATCTCCTATCAACACAAGAATCCCTCAAGAGCATTTGAGAAGGTGAGGATGAATGTTCCTGACTTTTCCTTCAGCTTACATTCCTGTGTGGCAGACTTTCACTAATTTTTTAATCCCAGAGCTCCAATTGCTAGAAAGCCCTTCTTTTATCTGAGTTCCCCTTAAACCTCATTCATTCATTCATCCACTGAGCAAGCATTTACTAAGAACCTCCTATCTATCAGATAGTGTTCTATTCTCTAGGGGTATAAAAGTGAATAGGATAGGCTGCTTAAGAATCTTAATGGTCTCAAGAAGAAGATAGACAAAAAATAATAATTACAATTAATATAATCGGGCTGTAATCTGTGTACAAGATGCTATATGGAAGGGCAGTAAACTTTGCCTGAAGGAGATTAGGGAGATCTTCACCCAGGGGATATGATTTGAATAGAATCTTAAAAGGTGATGGAAGTTTGCCATTGGAGAAAGGGTGGGACAGTTTTCAGCAAGAGGGAACCAAATGTTTAAAGACACTGAGATGGAGAAAAGCCTGACATATCCCAGGGGCTGTTTAGCAGCCTGGGGTAGCAGGACCACAAGATGTTTTCATGGGAACAGCAAGCGAGGACGCAAAGGGAAGCTGGCCTCAGTGAGTTAAGGGCCTGAAATGTGGTGCTGAAAGGCTGTGATCTGGGAAGTCACTGATGCTTTTTGGTGGTAGGGTGACACTATTAGAGTTGTATTTCTCAATGTCACTGTGGTGGCCGGTGGCAGTGGCAGGTAGGAAGACCGTTAAGAAGCTAATAGAATTACCTAAGTGTACTCATCAGGATAGAGTCAGGAAAGCAGAACCCATACCAAGTAGTTTAATAGAGGGAATTTAATGTGGAAAACTAAAACTAGTTACAAAGGTGTTAGAAGAGCAGAAAAGCCAAACAGGACAGTGGGGCAGCCCATATCAGCAATTGTCGGAAGTAGCTACCATCCCTAGGGCTAGAAGCATAAGGCAAGTAGGTGGTGTTAGCAGAGCCCAGGAGGTGGGGCTGTCAGTGGGTGCTGGGACCATAAAGGGAGCTGCTCAGTGGGGAGAGGGGCTGTCTGGTGGAAGCTAACCCCATACAGGAGACTCAGGCCTGGCCAGAAATACTGTCTGAAGAGAGCTGGAAGGAAATGAACTGCTTCTCCCTTCTGCCCACCATCCAGTTTCCAACCTTCTGTTGACCAAACCCAAGTGAAAGTGGGTTGGCAAGGGAGCCTGGGCAATGGAGTTTACAGGGACTGCCCCTGTGACACAGCACAGAGTAAAGAAAGGGCAAGAGGTCAAGGGGTAGGCAGGTGAGGACCTATATGGGTCCAGACTAGGGGCAAGGTGGTGTAGACAGAAGAGCAAAGTGAGTTTGAGTGAATGACAGGGGTAGATCTGGAAAATCTTGCTGATTTGAGGGGTGAGACAAACATGGAGCCTAGGCTACTTCTGTGGTGCAAGCTTTGGGGGAGTCAGGTAATCAGGGACCAGGGTCCAAGTGCCCTCTCTCCTCCCCTGTAGGCTATGTCATTTACATATACACAGTTTTATGTCTCTAACTTCCAAGAGTGTTTGTACATCAGCCTTTCCACCTGCTGTCTTCAGGTTCTATCCAAAGGCAGCAATAATCCCTTTCATCTCCTCTGTTCTCAGTCCATGTCTCACATTTGTGTTGTGTCACTTTATCACTTTGAATGATATCTGGCTCTTTCTTCCAAGGTTGAAAAACTGGGCTCTCGTTAATGGAATCAAGCAGAGTTGAAGACAGCTCACTGTTAAATAATTCTTGAAACTTGTTTTCCACAAATGCAAGTGGGGAAGGGAATGTATGGTTGCATACGCAGTTGCCTGGTGTCTTGTTTGCTCAGTGATGTGTTGGAAAAAAGCTCATCTGGATAAAACAATGATCACTCCACTCATCTACTAAAATGCTAGCCACTGGTTCCCTGGAGGAGTGGGCTGCAAACTTTTTATAAAACCCAAGAACCTTTACTGGAATGGAACATGCCTGGCAGGCTGCAATATAAAAAGACAAACGAGGAGATATGATTGCAGCTGGGTTGGAGTCTCAACCAGGAAGCCCTCCCTCTTACTCACTGTAAAAGGACAGAAGGTCCTGGAAAGGAAGGGATCCAGAGAGGGTAGTGTGAAAATCACTGTCCAAAGGAACCCACTAGTTAATTCCATGGGTGGAAGAAGTACAGAGGTCAGATGAGATCCTTCAGGTTATTTTCTATCTAAGACTTTGTTATTCTGTAATATAAATCATGAACACAGACTGGGAGCCTACTCTTTGAGAGGCTTTGAAACAACAGAAATAGCACGCAATTTGAAGTTAGTTGGTACCTTATACTTCTTAGCTGTGTGACTCTAGGCAAATTGCTTTATCTTTTGGATTCTTAGTGAACGGTTAACAGGATGGGGAGAGCTATTTCCCTGGGTTATTGTGAGGATTGGTGAGAGATGTAATTATTATTGTGTTTGGCATAGAGGAGGTACTCAGTAATTGGCGTGCAACAATGTATTGCAGTTACAAGTGTGAGCTTTGCAGCCTACTTGGGCTTGAAATTTTTTTTCCCTTAATTACCAGCTGTGTGACCTTGAGCAAGTTATTTAAACTTCTCTGTGCCTCAATTTGTTCACCTATAAAACAAGGATAATGGCTATCATATCTACCTTATAAAGTCTTTTTGAGGACCCTATAAGGTAATATACATATGAAATTTATAACACCACCTGGCACATAGGAAGTGCTCAGTAAATGTTAGGCATAATTTTTATTATAAACTAGTGTATGGACAAAAAAACTATACTAAGCACTTAAAGAGCTTTGAGTTAAATGTTAGGCATAATTTTTATTATAAACTAGTGTATGGACAAAAAAACTATACTAAGCACTTCAAGAGCTTTGAGGGTAAAGATGACCTGGCCCAGCGACTAGGGTGCTTTTGGTCTACTGGAGGGAGTAAGTATTGGTGCATAGCACATGGGGTTGGAGTGCCTTCAATTCTCCATGCCCAAGCAATGATGTCAATGAGATCAAGTTTAACTTGAGAGCCTGGAGTGGGGCTGCACCTGCAGGGAGCACCATAGCAATGGGGTCGTGTCTGAATTCGCTGGGGATGCCATAACAAAATACCGTAGACAGAATGACTTTAACAACTGAAATAAATTGTCTCACAGTTCTGGGGGGTGGGAAATCCAAGATTAAATTGCCAGCTGACTCAGTTCCTGGTGAGAGCTCTTTCCTTGGGTTGTAGACCACCAGCTTCTCTCTGTGTTCTCACATGGCCTTTCTTCAATATGTACATTCTGGAGAGAGAAAGAGAGAGAGATCTTTCTTCTTCTTCTTATAAGGCCACTAATCCCATCAGAGGGCCCCATTCTTATGACCTAATCTGACCCTCATTACCTCCCAAAGGCCCTATCTCTAAATACCATCACATTGGATGTTATGGCTTCAACATATAAATTTTGCGGAAATACAAACATTCAGTCCTTAGCAGGTAAAGATAACAAACAATTGTCACTACCAAATATTGAGCCCTCACCAAGCAAGGGACTGCTCTAGGCACTTAATGTGCTATTTCAAGACTCTCCAGTCTTAAGAAGTAGGTGTCTTCTCTACCATAAAGTATATTGAAAGTCAGAGAAGTTAAATCACATAGCACACCTAGAAGAGGCGTAACTAAGAATCTAATCCACCTCTCTCTGACCCTAAAACTAGGGTGACCTAGTTTATCATCCAAATTAGGGCACTCTTGAAAGTGAAGGGGGTATTCTATTGACAATTACATCAAGACAATAGGCATAAAAAGGAGCTGTCTTAGGCAAACCAGGATCTAGGGCCACCCTGCCCGAAGTTGGTGAATGTTCTTCCTGCTGGGCCAAGCTGCCTCTAAGACCAGAACATGTGAGATTTCAAACAGAAGGCAGGAGGCTTCTCTCCATCTTGTTCTTGAAACTTTTTGCCAATAATGCTACCTGTGCTGAAGCAATGACAGTACTACCTCCAAGATACAAGTGCCCTGAAGAGTGCCTGCTTCTTCTGAGGGTATAAATCAGATTACTTGGAGATCTATCACATGGTAGGAAAATGTGATTCAGGGATATCTGTTAACTGCTGCTGCTGCTGCTGTGAGCCTGTCATTATTCCTCTAATACAGATCATTAACATTCACAGAACCTTAACTACAGCATCTCTAATGAGCAGAGCTATAATATACAGTTTCCCCATAAATATCCATTGATGCTGACACTCATTCTCTCTGGGTACAGTAATTCAGCTTTTCAGGGTAAATCATCACGTTGAGGTTCTTTCTTTCTCCCTAACTGCCGTTATTAGTGGTTGCAGAAGAATAATGAACAAACTCTGGTTAAGAAAAAAAGACCAAGAGCTAAATGACCAATCATGGGGAATAAGAAAATATATATTGCTGACAGTCCCAACATGAAGGACACAAAACTTGTTTTTGCAGTGCCTTAGAAAGGAAGCAAGAAACTAACACTTGCTGAACATTTACTAGCAGCTGGGGGCTGTGCACAGTGCTTGGCAAGCTACATCTAGCTCAGTGATTCCCAAAGGCTGCATTGCATAATAACGATTTGCAAAACTTTTAAAAACACAAGTTTCTGGGCCCCACTCCTATAGATCTGCTTTTATAAGGCTTGCATGTGTTTATATGTAAAGGGACATTTACGAAGCTCCCACAACTGATTCTGTTCCTCAGCTAAGTTTATCTAGTTTAATTAACATGGAAACTATTATTTTCTCTATTTTATGGATAAGAAGATTGAGGTTGCAGTGCTAAAGAGAAAAGGAAACAAAGTCTGACCGGGAAGGATAAATTCCTTGCTTTCCTCTTTATACATAAAGAATGTGTGTTAAGGTGACATTCACTGTCACTTTTTTTTTTTCCGACCTGTAAGGGGATCGCAACCCTCAGCACGGTGTTATCTGCACCACACTCAGCCAGTGAGCGCACCAGCCATCCCTATATAGGATCCGAATCCGTGGCCTCGGCGCTACCAGCACCACACTCTCCCAAGTGAGCCACGGGGACAGCCCCACTCTCACTTTTTACAATGCTTTCGTCCATTTTCCTACCTGTCATAGAGTTCTATCAGCACGTCGTTAAGTTTGTGTCCGGCAGGATAGCATCACTGCTGTCCATACCTCTGGTGTCATTCCTCTGTCCCCCATTGCATGCTATCAGCCCAACATGCAGGGTCTCTCCACTTTTCTATATTTTTTAATCTTATAGCCTTGTCTCTTTCACTGTTTCTATATTGTTTCCACAGTCACCCAGGAAGTTCTAGCCCTCTCCCTCCTATCCTCACAATAGGGATAACGCTTGCAGTATGATCTGGCCATGGTCCTCCAGAGAGGATTGGGTGGGACTGTGGCAGGGCAGCCGCCTAAACTCCCACCATGGCTGCTCCTTCCAGAACCCTCACCACTTACCCTCGTCTTAAAACACAGGTTCTGGTTATGCCTTTTGTTTCCCTCACTATAGCGTAATGGTTAAGAGCACACGTTCCAAAGTTAAGCCACTTTGGTGAAAAGCCAAGCTCTGCCATTTACTAGCTGTGTGAACCTGGGCAAGGTAATGAACCCTTCTGTGCCCCAATTTCCTCCTCTGAAAGCAAGGTAGTAATAGCACCTGCATCTGTTGTAATAATTCGATAAGTTAATACATGAAAGCACTTAGCGAATGGACCAAACACTATTCTAAAGAGGGAGTTTCATCTAAGCATTAGCTATAATTACCCCTCATGATCCCTTCCTGGCCAAGAAGAGATGGGGTCTTAGTATTACTCTTTTACCCAGTCTTTCTTCTTCAGTCCAGAATGGACTGTTCTTGTCCTCTTTATGGATTTGTTACAACCAAAATAATGATCTCAACCACTTATGACCTAATCAAGGAGATGTGGACTCCTTTTAATTAAAAGGGTCTTTTGTAGAACAGACATAGCAAACGTGTGGTAAAGAGCGTCTCTGCTTTTGGTGTCCGTGGTAAGAGCCCATTGATCATGCCATCTTCATCCCCTATCTGCATGGTGCTCAGAGACAAGGTGTCCAGCACCAGAGAACAAGCAGAAAAACAAGCCAGAGACCAGAGCAGAGCACAGATGTCCAAGTGACAAACATGGAGTTTCTTTGTCCCTATAGTATATGCACAAAGTGTCTTTTTTGTTATAATTTTATAGTTTTTGCAATACTAAATGCCACCTCCTACAACCGCTCTCTGGCCTCTTATGCATGGTTCTACTTGAAAATTCATTCCCTCACCCATTCCACAAATATTGTCTGGTGTCCACTGTGTGTCATACACTGTGCTAGGCACAGGTGCTCTACAAGTCAGATCAGGTTCCGTCCTTACCCAGGTTACCTTTCCTGGAGGAAGACCACCAACAGACAAGTAAGCAGACATACAAGGTGACGTGACAGGAGCTGGGGCTGCTCCTATATTTAGGTACACAGTCAGAGTAGGTCTCCCTGAGGAGGTGACACCCGGGCCAAGATCGGAACTAGGAGAAGAAACCAACCAGATGAAGAGTGTGCTGGAAACAAGACAAGGGCAAAGGCCTTGAGGCAGGAAAGAGCCAGTGGTTCATGAAGAACAGAAAAAAGATCAATATTGGCTAGAGCACAGTGGGAAAGGGGAGACTGGTGGAGGTGAGACCAGAGACAGGTGGTAGCCCCCAGTGTGGACGTTCTCATAGGAAGTGGTAAGGAGGTTGGATATTATTCCAAGTGCAATGGAAAACCTCATATGATATTTCTGAAGATCAATCACTTTGTCAGCTCTTTGGGAAATTACTTAAGGGGCAAAAGAGGAAGCAGCAGTCTAGGCAAAAAAAAAAAATGCTGCAGAAGAGATGGAGAGAGGCAGACAGATTTGGAACATGTTCTAGGGGTAGAATCAGCATTTCTTCATGAATAATTGGATGTCAGAGTGTGGGAGAAAGAGGTTGGAGTAACTTATACATTGAGGGCTTGAGCATGTGGTGTAAGTTGGCCTTTACAGAAACCAGAAGACAAGGAAAGAACACGTTTCGGGAAGATCAAAAGTTCTTTGGAAATGTTAAGTTTGAGAGGCTGAAAGTATGAGATCCAGTCACCTCACCGATTGCTGGCAACAAAAGGGGTGACAAGATCAGATGCTGGCAAGCCTTCCAGTGTCAAAGAATTTTTCAGATTACTGCAACCCTTGAGGCACTGATGGGTCTCACTAATGGAAAGACCTTAAAGATATCAGTTAAAAATGCCTTTCAGATATTAGAAGGGCTGGAAGAGCAGCATGTCCCTGTTCTTATAATTTTTTCTGGAACATCTCCTTAGTGTTTATTTACAGTTAGAACCAGGACATTTACACTAGTTGTAAAGCCCCATTAGGTCAAATGACAGAGTAGATATGACATTCTTTCTGGAGTTTATAATAGCAAGTGCTAAGTCTCTGAAAGTGTGTGTGGATGTATGTGTACACGCATGCACATACATGCTGAGCATTTGAAAACACCATATGGACTACCATACCCTCCATATAAGAAGTCATGCTGTCACTAAGTTTCTTTCTGTTCAGTTCTCTTTTCTATTGTATAAGCAAGTTCATCCATTTATTCATTCCCTTTTTAAAAAATTATCAGTTCGATGTCATTTCTCTCTGTGTGCTCGCCCACTGGGGTATCTAGGTATTAGCAGTACAGAGATGAATAAGAACAGTTCCCATGCAGGAAACTTAGAGTCTGTACAAGGTCATAGTCTGTAGAAGAGAAGAGATTGGGTAATCAACCATTATAACTGGACATGTGTGATGCCCAGAGGAAAGATCATCTAATCGATCCTGAGGATCACAGAGGAAGGCTTTGAAGAGTTAATGAGACCCAAGTCTCTAGGGATGTGTTATCATTCTCTTGTTGAATGAGGATGGAAAAGACAACCAGGCAGAAGGAATATTTTATGCCAAGGCCTGAGAGGGTAAAGAATATACTTAGAGACCTGTTAAGAGGGCATGTGTATTATGACACAAAGTTACACACTATTTATAAGTTGGACAGTCAGTCAGAGACAGTTGAGGATAATGCTCTTCCAGATATCCTCTGGACTTCAAACCCTTAGGCTGCCTTCCAAATCTAGTCTATTGGTGAGTGTTGCCTCATTTGATCCTGAGAGCTCCATGAAGTAGCCATTCACTGTTTTACCTATGGGCAAGCCAAGGTTTCCTTGGGGGGCCTTAGTTTCTTTGTTATAAAATGTGAGTCAGGTTTCTCTGCTCTGACTTATTGTCTCCTCTTACTTCGTGCAACTGTGAGAGGATTCATGATGGAATGGAAGGGAACTAGACTAGGAGTTAGGAACTTGACGTGTCATCCAAAATCTACCACCAATATCATGATTTTGAGAAAATTAGAGGCCTCAGTTTCTTCATTTGAAAAAAATGTGGGGTTGAGTTGGGTTAGAGATTTCTACAGTATCTTCTAATTCTACTATTCTGCAATCCTGCAATTTATAAAACAGTTTAAATTGTGATCAAATAGGTGCTACAAAATCATCACATTCCTAAAGGATACTCTGTTGAATTGTCCTCTACAGTATCTTCTAATTCTACTATTCTGCAATCCTGCAATTTATAAAACAGTTTAAATTGCGATCAAATAGGTGCTACAAAATCATCACATTCCTAAAGGATACTCTGTTGAATTGTCCACTTAATATATGACCCAAATAAACAGACACCAGTGGAGGTCTTACTATATGTCAAGCACCATGCTAAACTATTACCTTTAATTTTATCCTGGATAGTCTTCAACACAGTCTGGTGAGATGGATATTTCTCTAATGTCACAACAAAAAATACCTCAAGGGATGGGTAAACTAGTCAGGTTCCATCCACACTGGAGTTGGCTTCCATCCTGTGAATCACATTGCAGCAGTGATAATGTGGCACATGCTCTATGAAAATGCTCAGCATGGCACCCTTGTTTGACATCCTTGCATTCTGACTTGAACTAGTATTTTTCAGTTTCCCTTACTTGACTCTTACAGCTCAGAAAAGGGGCAGTGTCTAAGTCCTCACAGTTCTGACACAGTGCCTTGTTCATAGTGGGCATTTGGGAAAAGCTTATTAATTATTAGATTAATGCCTTGAGAATCAAATCCAGGAATGAAGGCACAAATAAACAAATGAATTCCTAAGTGTGTAAATCTGCATTCCTTCAGAGAAGAAAAGGAAAAACAGTTTGCACAGGACGGCTGTCAGAGCAGCAGGCAAAGCCTTCCTGACTATTTTTTCCTTTGCTGTGACATCTCTCCATTTGTGATTTCCTCTGATTGCTCCAGATTCTGCCTGAGCCTCTGCTACTCTCACTTGATTTCAGCTACGTCCAATATTTCTTGTTACCGTGTGGATGCCATCTGGACCGCAGTAGTAGCCTCTCCAAGAGAGCCACACCAGCAGAGAACGACGACTCTCTCAGAAGTTCCCCTGCCCTCCTCCCCAAAAGTGTGTTGAGAGCCTGTCATCCTGTTGACAGGAACCAATTTCACATCACTGTGATTCTAATTCACTCCCTTTTCTAAGTACTGAACTGATGCCAAACCTTGTTAGGAGGTTTTGAAAAATCCTTGAGTTTTTGCTAATGTGGAACTAGAATAATAGATTTTTTAAAGGAAAAGTGAGAAAGGAAGAGATCATTAAAAACAAATAATTGCAGGCTTTTGGAAATCACTCCTCCTTTGGTTTCTAGTTTTCTGTTGAACATTTATACCTGTGCAGATCTGTCTGTTCTATCAAAAGCCAAAAAAAATAGCAAAGCCATCTTGTGGCCTGACCCTTCCCCTGACAAGGAAGGGAGCCAAATCCTAAAATCTTCCTTGTCAAATGTCAGATTGTTGGGATGAGGTCATGGATTGGGACCAGGATGTAGAGCTGAGAATGCATATGGGAGTAAATATGCAGTCATTCCCAGTGTTGCCAGAGAGCTCTGTGGCTATGATGGCGTTTTCAGTTTTTCTTCTTAATACCTACTGCTGGCCCCATCTTGGCTATCACCAAAGAAACAGCTGTGTCATCATCTCTCTCTACCACTATTTTTAGGACATCATGGTCACTATCAAGTCCCCAATAGCATTGCTGCCACCATCTCAAACTGCTGCTTCCAGGGCTGGCCCTGTGGCTCACTCGGGAGAGTGCAGTGCTGGTAGCGCCGAGGCCGCGGGTTTGGAACCTATATAGGGATGGTTGGTGCACTCACTGGCTGAGCGTGGTGCAGACAACACCATGCCAAGGGTTGCAATCCCCTTCCTGGTCACAAAAAAAAAAAAAAAAAAAAAAAAATGCTGCTTCCAGCCTCCCTGACCCCACAAGACTGGGTTGGCTACCATGTGTTTAGTAATAAAGACAGTTGTAATAGTAACTGCTAGTATGAATCACGTCAATACTCTGAACCAGGCACTATATACTAAAGGCTTTTTGTGAATTATCTCATTTATCACACCAAGTGCATGATAATTGCCTGTTTTTTTCTGTCTCCTTCAAGTGATAGAAGGACAAGACTGTGTCCATAGATGCTTACCAAACTATAGGTGCTTAATAAATAGATGTGGAGTGAATGAATAACTGTCACAGTCTTATGACAGGATCACTGTCACCACCACTGTTGCTTCAAACACTAGCAGCATCATCTCTCAGGATCTGATAGAAGGACAAGACTGTGTCCATAGATGCTTACCAAACTATAGGTGCTTAATAAATAGACGTGGAGTGAATGAATAACTGTCACAGTCTTATGACAGGATCACTGTCACCACCACTGTTGCTTCAAACACTAGCAGCATCATCTCTCAGGATCGCAATCGGCATGTCCTTTTGTCATTGTTACTGAGATCAAACTTACTTATCTATTAGTATCTCATCACATAATCGCCATCAGCCTGCAAATCATGCCACCAACCCCATCCTTGTGTATATTTTCAAGAAAATATGGAAGTGTTTTAGAAAATCTGGGCATGAAAACATGGAGTTACCGTCTGAGTTCTAAAATAGGCGGAGGGGATGGAAAGGAAGAGAGTGGAAGAGAGAAGGGGTTGGTGTGTGTGGCTTGATGAGGCAGACTCTCAGAAGAGTCCAGCCTTGTCAGCATTCAAAACTGCGGCCAGGTCCGAGAGCAGGAACTGGCTTCAACTGAGTGTCTGCTCTGGGAGGACTGTAGTGCACCTTCTGCTTCTCCTCCAGGTGATTTCATCCCTTCCCTGGACCAGTACCTTCCAAATATTTGCCATGGCCTCGTACCTGCCTACCCTCATCTACCAAGCAAGTAATTCCACAGCTCCCCTCCCTCCTTGTCTTCCTCCCTTCCTTTCTCCCTCCCTTCCTTCATTCCTTCTTTCCATCCTTCCTTCCTTCTCTTAAATTTTGGAAAGGGAACTGACATTCATTGATATTTTACTCTGCCAGTTACTGCACTGTTTTCATATACAGTTACATGCCACGTAAAAATGTTTCAATCAACAACAGACCACATATCTGACAGGGGTCCCATAAGATTATAATGGCTATACATTTGTATACATTTAGATTAAGTAGCCTAGATGTGTAGTAGACTATACCATCTATTTTTGTGTAAGTCCACTCTACAGTGTTTGCACATAGATGAAATTGCCTAACGAAGCTTTTCTCAGAATGTGTCTCTGTTAGGCGACGCTTGACTCTACATCAGTCTTCTCACCACTTCCTCTCAGCAAGCACATGTTGTAAGCATTATTATCCCTCTTTTGCAGAGGAGAAAACTGAGGCTCTGGTGGTGAAGGAGTTTACCCAAGGAAATGCCAATGATGGGGCAGCAGTTTGAACTGAAAGCTGCTGTTAACCATATCTCTTTCCACCCCACCCTACCTCTCCTAAAACCATTACATTTCTCACTTTAAAAGTATCCAGCATTTTCAAAGGCAAGCAAATTCGATTTCCTGACATTAGATGAAAGCTGAGAAGATCAAGAATCCAGTCTTAGGCCATAGCCGTCCCCTGTTCATTCACATTAGCCCAGTAAGGTCAGCTTAGCCCCTGAGCTTCGTCCACTAGGTTCTGCCTTTATCTCGACGCCTGAATAAAGCACCAGCAAATTCTTTTCACCAGCAGCCCCCATCCTGACTTTCCTCTTGCATATTAAGAAAGGCCCTTCATTTCAAGGACCAGCTGAATTTTAGGAAGCCTGATGTAAATATTTTATTGTCCAAGGATTTGTAGATACATTACACTTGTGGGCACTTCAAGGGAAGATGTAACTTTCATTATAAGATTAAAGCATTTCCCTCCAACCTTCTGGACAACCTTTGAGACCCTTCGAAATGGTAGCTGAGGGAAGAAGGGCCATTAGCTGCTAAAATGAGGCCCAACTTTGAGTAATTACAGGCAACTTTTCAATCATTACAAAGACACAACCTCAAAACAGCACCAATTCCTCTATTAGATCAAGGCATTGAGTCCTGCAAAACCACTCAGCCCCAAATCTCAGCAGGCCTGGCACATTTTGGCGTTAAATGGGATTCCATTTTGTTTGAGTGATGAGGGGCCTCATGGATTTCCACTTGAAATATGAATCTAAGGTCCATTAAGAGAAAACTCATAAATACTCGTATTTGACTCTGGCTTCACCTGGGCAATGAGAAAAACCATTTGTATCCAGAAGTCTGCTGTTTTTGCAAACTGAGTTTGATTTCATGGGACTGTCTAGAAATAGCAAAGAATTCATTTCTCCCACAGAAATTTTCCAGTCAATAAAAATGTAGAATATTCTTTAAAAGAAGAGAATATATAAGGAAGGAAAATATCTAGTATTTAGAAAGTACCCAGTTAATCGGAAATTTGTGTGTTTTTTAAATATATTTTATCTAGAGTTGTGTTATCCAATACAATAGCCATTAGCCACATGTGGTTATTTAAAGTGAAATTAATTAAAACAAAATAAAATAAAATTTATTTTATCAATCACACTAATCGTTTTTGAAGTGCTCAATAGCCACATGTGGCTACTGACTACTGTATTGGACAGCACAGGTATAGAAATTTCCATCATCACAGAAAGTCCTACTGGACAGTGCTGCTCTTCAGGTTATTTATTAACATTATAGTTTCTATTCCTCATCTCAAACCACCTGCCTTTGTTCTTCGATTGCCAAACAGAGTGTTTCCCCCATCTCTCCCTGTCAAGAAGTAGGAAAGTGGCTCTTTACTCTTGGCTAAAGGTGATAGAGCGCATAAACTAGATAGCCCAGAGGGAATTAGTATTTATTAGCACAAGTCTTCCTTGTAAATCAGTCACTTGGGAAAGGCAACATGCATTCAAATACCTGGAATCACCAGGTGTCCTTAATAGTACCCAGCTTAGTACACTTACAAATCACTTAGTTTAATCCATTTCTCCTGAGTCTTCTAAATGGATCATTGAATTATTTCTTTTGCAGCCTTGGTCTGAGTTCTGAGTTTAGATCTAGAAGTCTTGTCTCCTCCCTGTCCCACTCCTATCCACCCCCAGACTACAATGGTTATACATAGTGGCTCTGCTCTAAGCTTATGAGAGCACAGACCATGTATTTTTCATTTAGGTATCTCTAATGCCTAACCAGGATATGGCATGTGGAAAGGACACGGTGAATGTTTACCAAAGAAAATTAATCAATTATGTAATCAATCAAGATGACTTCAGTTTTCCCAGTAGGACCTTCACTAATGATTCCTACAGAGTTCATTCCTCACCACAGTGACTTGCAAGTCTGTCTACACATGAGGACTCTCTAATGCCTAACCAGGATATGGCATGTGGAAAGGACACGGTGAATGTTTACCAAAGAAATTAATTAATCAATTATGTAATCAATCAAGATGACTTCAGTTTTCCCAGTAGGACCTTCACTAATGATTCCTACAGAGATCATTCCTCACCACAGTGATTTGCAAGTGTGTCTACACATGAGGATCACCAGGGGAGCTTTTAAAACCTACTGATACCAGGTCCCCAGTCTAGATGAGTAGAATCCAAGTCTCTGATTGTGAGACTCTGACATTGGTAGTCTTGTACAAGACTTTCCAGAGGATTCCATTGTGCATCCAGGGGTGAGAACCACAGCAGATTTCTGATTTGGCAACCATAAATGTTTTCATCCTTTGTGATATTTGCACCCTTAGTCCGGTCTCATCTACTGTCATTTTTGCTGCAAGAGTAACATGCCTCTTGTCTTACTCGTTACCTTACTCAATTATGGAATGATAATATTCCCACTGCTCCAGAAATAGATTATGGGAAGGTGAACTCCCTGTGGAAATTGTATTTCAATGTCGTAATGAAGATTCGGGCTAGAACTGCATTGAAACAACACAGGAGAATTTCTTCTTTTAAATTTCCTCACTGGAAGCTTCAGTTGTGAGTAAATTGGACTTCATGTTGAGTTGTTAAAGGCAGAATACAAAGCTGTGTGCATGCTATGATAGTAAGTATTGTAAAGCTAGGGCTCACAGACCCCTTGAGTCTGTTACACAGACTGGGTCACAAACCCTCCAGATGCAGGTCTATGAGCTAGGTAATAGGAAAAAAAGGTCCTGGGAGTAGTGGGTAGAAAATGAACGGGTTTTATTCAGGTCTAGGAGCAACTATCCCAGTGGCTTCTCTGAGAGTTCTGAGAAGCACTGTGGATCAGAGCTGTTAGTCTTTTATACTTAAGTCCATAACCCTGGACACCTGGGTGCCCATATGCAATTACATTGAGTAGTGACAAGGAACACCTGAGAATATTCACAGCAAGTGCTCGGCAAGATCCTGAACATCTGAGGGGCCCTGACCATTTTCCTATTTTTTTCCCCAACAAGTATATATCTGTAAGAGGCAAAAAGAAAAGGAAAAAAAACTTAAATGAACTAAAACTCTAGTGGTCATTATAGATAAGAGTTGGGGGTGTTGGGAGACTAGGGAGTAGATTTCAGGTCTTCTCCATAAGAATCAAATAGGACAAAGTGTAGTTATTGGCTAGAAAGATTTCCCCACTGGCTGGATGAAGTGCACTGGGTGTCACTAAAGGCTGCCCCAGACAGGAGGAAGGAGCACTGAGAAATGAATGAGCCAGGGTCAGAACAGTAGCGTAACCACAGCTCTAGGTACAAAAGGTATGGATGAGAAGATGATTATCAGGCAAGACTGTAGCCAGGAGCAAGATGAAGGGAGAAGATGGAGACAAGAATGGATTGAGGGGTTCACGACTACAGCTGGGAAGTCCAGGAAATGTTGGACATCCTTTCACACAGGATCTGGGCTGTGCTATTAGGTGGAGGGGGGTTTCTAAAATGGAGCCTCTGACAAGATTTTTGTTTTTTCTTCCTCTATTTCCAAATATTATGTAATAATAGATTACTAGCATTAAAAAATATGTGCATGTGCATTGCTAATATAAGCCAAAAACTAGAATGAGAAGATACTAATACTAGCTGCTGTTTATTGAGCATCTACTGTGTGTCAAACACCAAATAAGATGTTGTGCACACATCTCAGTCAGTCCTCTCAGAAAACCTGAGATGATGTCATCATTACCAACCCCACTTTAAAGATGAGAAAACTGAGGCTAATTGACTTCTCCAGGGTCACACGGCAAGCACATGTCACAGTCAAGACTCAGTCCATATCTGTATGACTCCAAAGAGATGTGTTTGTTCACACACCCAGACCAAGCTTCATCATGTCTCAGGTCCATGCCTCACCAGAGGCCACCTCTTCTGTCATCAAGAAGGTGACAGTCTCACTCCGGTGCTGGTTATCCTCCCACATTTTCATTATAGGGGACATGGTGGGGGTTTTTATGAAACTCTACTACAGGCTGTTTTTCAAATTTATTTAATTCATCCATCATGCTCTGAAGCCATTTGCTTTTTTTATATTGGACAGATGTAATGAGATTTTGGACACTAAAAAATGTTTTTATTAAAAGTTATGACCCAGAGCTAGTCGGTAGGGGCTCTGCCATAAATCCCTAGGAGTGTGTGAATTTATAAAGGGTATAGCAACATAACCTTAACCTTTTAGGCCACACGATAGATTATGGGATCACTTAGACTGATATTGTCTCACCACCTCTCCCCACCTCTGGCCGAACAATAATAATAATGATAATAATTTATGTGGCTATTGGATGTGGTGGCTCTTCCTCTCATTGGAGCCACAGTTCAGTCATGGTCAGCCTGCCTGCTGCAGACAGGTGGTTGACAGCAGGACTCGTCGGTGGTTGGCCTGAAGGCCCTGTCGTCATGGGCACAGGCATGGTGGCTCTCCTGCTTTGCACCCTGTGCCTGGGTCTAAACGAAGTAACAGTCACATCTTCTACACAGGGTGAAAGTGATTTTTGGCAAATGAGCGGCATTATGAGCTGGTGGATGACAGTTTCCCCACTCCTCCATTGCCAACACGAAGTCTCCAATTAGGAAACGGTACAATCATTTCTGTTCCTGCCTAGCTCCATTTTAAGGTCAATATTAGCAGATTTATATTAATGTTACACTACTTGGAAACCATCCAAAGAATAATTATCTTGTATGTCTAGACCAAAACATGCTCACTAAAATATACACGTATATTAAATATTCTATATATTGTCTATAATACATAACATAAATAGAAAAGTAAAAAGTTAACAAAAGAAGTAGATTTGGCCAGCTGCCAGCTACTTTTAAAACATGGTTCTGAACAGAGGGCTTCTAGCTGGAGGAAAGCTTCGTGGAGGAGGCGGCTTTGCAGCTGAGCTTGAGGAATGTGTGAGCCTTGAGCCTGCAGGGGTGGGATGGGGAACAGGTCAGCAGAGAGGGCAGGCAGGAGGCACAAAGGCACACACAACCTCGCTGCCCACAACTGCTCCAGAGAGTTGAGTGTGGCAAGAGCATATGCTACCATTTATTCCTTTTAAAGGAAAAATCTCAAATGTAAACGTCACACTTTTTTCTGTATCCGCTGTTGAGACTGGCTGGGTATTGTCTGTACTTGCAGGAAGATGGACTTTAAACTCACAAAGTTACCGCCACTGTATTTTCCTACTCAGGCCTGTGTTTTATCATCTGCTTATGCTGGAA